>NW_026596040.1:2691923-2827250 GCF_907164565.1 Psammomys obesus | reverse complement strand
TATTATTAAATTGTATTATAATAAATATAATAATAAAATTATTATATTTATTATATTATTTATTATATTATACGTGTTATTACTGTAGCATCAGGACATGACAGCACTGGTTGCCAAGACAATAGATAAAATACCTCAACGCAGTTCTCACTGGAGTGAAGCAAATCTTGTCCTACATCCGAGTTCTGCCACTTACTACTTCAGTGACACCAAGAACAAGGTGTTAATTTCCCTAATGTTGTTTTTTTTTTTTCTCACCCTAAAAGAAATGGGTATTTTGATAATATCTACTTCAAGAAAGCATTTTGGGAATTGATTAAGATAACATGAAATTGAACTGGCATAATATCCCAGTGCATATGAACATTAACTCTAATTAAACTTATCACCCTTTTACTCCTCACTGTCATTATGCTACAAGGTTGCCCTTTTCTTTTAATTTATTTTTAGAGTATTGTATTTACATAATTTTCATACCCCCTCTACTCCTCCAACTTCTCCTGTCTTCTGGGGTGTGTGTGTGTGTGTGTGTAATACATGTGTGTGTGAAAGACAGACAGATGCATACACAGTCTGAGACAGACACACACACTCACAGGGTGGCAGGGCAATTGAGGTTGCTCTTATCTTATGTCAAGAATGTAGGCCTAACCACTGGGATTGGACTAGAAAGTCTATCTAATTCATTCCTGGAGACAATCGGCCTTCCATCCTTCAGCGGCTTCTGATTCCTCATAGTTCTTCATGTAGGAGTCAGAGCCGAGTGAACTTAGCACATGAACTGATGTGGTTGGAACACAGTTATTAGTTAGGCAACCATTTTGTTCAGATTTTATGGGTGCTCTTTTGTCTAGAATACATTATCTAGGAGAAGGTATCCTGGCGTTTTGGCTCTTCCTATTGTTCTGCTCCTCTTTCCTGACTTTCCCTGAGCCGTAGGGGTAGGGGCCGCATGGTAGTGTATCAGTTTCACATGGGTACTCCCATAGTCACCCATTCTCTGAATTTTGATCATTTATGGATTTATGTAATCGTGTCTATCTGTTGCAAAAAGAAGTGGAGCTATACTATCTGTGGTATAAGGATAACTATTGTGAATACTTAGAAATTATATTGCTTTAGGGAATTAGCCATAGTACAGTCTCTTTTCTATATGATCTTTCCAGCCATGGGTAGTTGGTTATGTTTACAGCACCAGACATGAATTAGCTTCAGTTGAGTGTGTCCTACATCCAGTCATGGGGATACCTTGCCATGGCTGTCATCGCTGTGGTTTATATGCTTTATATCTGGGTAGGACTACTGATTGCTTTTCTCTCGGCAACTTGCACAGCACGTTTGGATGCTTTGTGAGCTTGTCCTCGGAAAAGTGGTCTCCAGGTCAGTTCCAGGTTAATTCCTCAAGACCTATATCTGAAGTGTGTGGAATTTTCAACAATAGGGTTTTATTTTAAGCTCTAAGAGTCAACCAAAAACAATGGTAATAGCCTTTATCATTTTGAGAGTCTCTTGGACTCCCCCTATGCCCCTTCCCTAGTCCACTGATAGGGGAGGTCTTCCTCCCCTCCCATCTGACCCTAGCCTATCAGGTCTCATCAGGATTGGCTGCACTGTCTTCCTCTGTGGCCTGGTAAGGCTGCCTCCCACCCCCAAGTCCTTTCTTCTACTTATTTTTTTCCTACTTAGGGGACATGAGAGCATATAGCTTCTGAGTTACTGCAGCAAGTGAGCATGTGAATATCTCACCTTCTGCCAAATGAGATGTTCTAAATGAACTAAATCAAGAAGCCAATACAGGGGAATAGTGTGTGTGTGTGTGTGTGTGTGTGTGTGTGTGTGTGTGTGTGTGTACATGTATACATGTTTTAAAAGGTATGATTGGTTCTAAAGTTTTGATTGCCCCTTTTGGCTTAAGGATACACAGTAGAGGCTTCTTATATTTCTCTAACCAACATTATATTTTTAATTTTCTTGATCGTATTCTAATATCCCATTCAATCTCATCTTATGACACCCTGGACCTGTCACCTAAAAGAAGGAAATAAATGAGATTGAATGAGGTACTTTTCTGAGTTCCCATTACTACAATGTTGTTCTCACATAGTGACTTGTAACCACGGGCCAAGTTGATTTGGTTTGCTGTCCTGTTATTATAGGAATATGTTTTCGTCTATAATATTAAATAGACTAAGATAAATGAGTGAATTATAACTTTAGTTTTGGTCTTTTGATGATGTGCATGTTCAGATCCTGACCCCCAGGGATGGATACAAGTGATTCCCAAGAAACTACAATTTTCCCAGAGGCATGAGAAAAACCTCTCTTTTCTGCTGCTTTGTACCCACTGAAGAAATTAACTCATTCAACAAGATTTACATCCTTAACTGACTGTACCCTCTGGTGGTTCACACAGAAAACTGACAAATACACACATGTGAAAAGTTGTATCCAGAAAGGCAGAATTATAGGAAGGAGAGAGATCTTGTGACAGTCCACAGCTAAAGTCAGGAAAGAGTTTGTGGTAGTATTTCTTGAAGTAACATCTGTGTGCAAGAAAGAGACAAACTGTAGTCGGGAGGTAAGTGAACAAGGATCAGGTAGTAGTTGCAGCCTACTCAAAATGGAGTAAGGAAATGACCTAGTGCTAAGGGAAAGTAGAAAGCAGGTACATCTGGAGTGGTCCATGATGGGATTGTAGGGTCACGGGAGGCCAGAGAAGCCTGTGGTGAGGCTTCTACTGTGTCCTGTTTGCAGATGATTTTGATGCATAATGCCTTCTCTTTCTCATTTGTTAACCTCTGTCTAAAATATTGAGAAGTGCGAAATAGGATGTAAGTAATGCAAAGGCTCATAGGGGAGTCTCCTCAATGCTACTTAAACCATGCAGTGGGATTTTCTACAGTGGTATAATAGACACAGATCAGTCCGGATTAGATAGCGTACTCAGAGTGTCACACTGTTATCTTCAAAGGCAGGATGTAAGAAACATAGACTTGAGTGGGTTTTGTCTAAACGTAGGTCCATCACCTGCAAAATGGGGCCAACCACCACAGCCTATCAGTCTCAGCAAAGTTCCAACCACATCAAGCTGCAGCCTAGCGATAAACACATTAAAGCCTGCGTTTCTGAGATAGCGTGCTCTTAATCTTTTCATGCTTTCCTCACTCACACAGCAGCTGAGAGTAGTGCTTTCCTAGAAACACTGTGTTCTGCTTGTGGCCATGAATGAATCCTCTACTCATTTTCAAGACATAAATCATCTCTCTTTACCTTTTCCTATGTGCCATCATGATACTAATGGATGAAAGGTCACCAATTTCCTGAGTGTTTATAGCTAGCATAGTTAATTTTTTTTAGCTGGTCAGAAAATGTCAAGCCCATCAGTGACGCTCCTTGCTTCATTAGTTAATATGGCATAATTTGATGTTTGATGATCAAACAAAATGGAACATTGAAGAATGCCTTGGAATAAGACCAAGAATATTTCTCAGATTACCTCTATCACATCAGCTGATTATCTTTTCTCAGAAAATAACCCCAATGACTCTGTGACAAATAACTGCAATTTTTTTTTGCAAATAGCCCTGAGCTATGCTTAAAAAAAACTTTGTAACATTATGTAATCATTCAAATAAAAAAATATTTACAAAGTATTCAATAGGTGTACCTCTCTGTGATGAGCATTTTGAATAAATGTCCTCATTGAGTACTCTTGGGCATTCTCAGGAGAAAGGACTACAGTTCCCCTTTTTTGCACATGAAGAAATGGGTGCTTCTCATTCTGGGGAAGCTCACCGTGCCTATGAGCATTCAGTGATTGAGATTTTAGGGTCAAATATGGAAACTCCCCTTCCCTGACTTTTAATTGCTTGAAATCAAGAGAAAGGGTAACCAAGGTCTAAGGCAGTAAGAGAGCATGCTTTACATTCAGACTTGGATGAAATGCTATGCCAGCCTGCATCAAGCTTGACAAAGCATGTTCCAGCATTCTCCTTTCATAAAAATTTAGCAGAGAGGTGAAGACTGACCAAGAGAAGAAGGATACCATTGCCCTAAGACGCTCCTATGAGGGCCTCCCGTGACCTAGTCTATGGCTCTTTCTTATAATCTATTTTCTGCTAGCTTATTATTCCTGGGGCATTCCCATCGCAGCATTTGACAGTCCTAGCACACACTAGATACTCAAGAGAAGCAATGTTCAGGATGCTGTTAAATTCTACACCATAAAAGGACAACACATGAGGGTGTCTATAATATTAAAGCACAGCTTTTAGAACTTTTATATAATTTTATTTAATTCATTCATGTAACATATTGTGGTCATATTCTTGAAAAACAATGTATTTTTACATCTCCATGAATAGCTCATACAGGACACAGAAGTTAATACAAAGGCACAAAGAAAGGTGTACAATTTTCTTAGTTCCCGAAGTAGAGATTGCCACTTGACACTTTTAATGAAAACAAATACCTGGCATAACAGGGCCGCAATAAAAGTGACAGTGATGATTTAGAGTCAAAAGGAAGCATGATGCAGGTGAGAAGTCCCCAGCTTAGTACGGAATAACTCAGAACAACTCAAGAAGAGTCAAACACCCTTTACTACCTTTACGTATGATTTCCAAAATATTCTCAGAGGAAAAAAAAAAACACTCCAATATCATAACTCCCAGGAGAAAATGTCACCAAATATAAAGCAGTAATGGTGCTAGAGAATAGTATCGTTTTAATGATTCGTTAAATAGGTTAGGCGAAAACTGCAGCAACATGTGTGCCTTTTTTTTCACTAATTATTTTCTTTTCCTGCTGATAAAATGCTAAGCCCTAAGCTGTTGAAGAATAATTTTGTCTTTTTTTTTATAACTCAGCATTATTTATAGCCCAATAAATCTAATACCCTAAAGCTGATGCTGAAGTGATTCTTCCAAGCACCAGCGATATTTCTGTTTTTATCTCCCTGTTCTGTAGGCAGAGGAAGTAAATTCCTAGTGCCCAGACAGCAAAAATCACTTGATGAGGCAAACATCTGGGTAGCCATGGGTTGATGAGGTTATGAGGAATATATTAAACCTTAGAAGATCAATAGACAAAACCAAAATGCCTGTTATTAGACGAACGGTATTCCAGACTTAAAAATAAAAGCAGGAGTGCCAACAAATGGACAAGAAAAATAACGAAAGGAGGGGACCTGCGTGGTGGTATAGTATTCCGAGATGTGCACTCCAGCTAGCTCTGCCACTCAGCAAGGGTGAATATCAAGGAGTGCGGATGCAGCACTCTAGGCCATTTAGTTCTATAAGAAGATTGATAACTGTTTCTTTCCATTGAAAACATATTTAGTAAAACAGTTATCAAAGACCATCATCTTTCAAGTGTCTATAGGATAAAATGATAAATGACAGCTCTGGGAAACAGTTTCTGCATGGATAACAGTGAATGAGTCCATTTTGGTTGGGACTACAGCTAGTGACCTGGATAGGTTTTCACAAGAGAATTTTTCTCTAAGCTTAAATTTGTTTGGTTGGAATTGTTTTTACCTTACAATGCAGATAGTCTAGGAACATCTTTGTTAGGTAATGAGGCTGCCTCTTCTCTTTATCTCTTGTGGTTATCTTTACTCTGGAGTTGAGCTCTGAAAGATTAACAGGTTGGCTTGTTTCTTACTTTTAGATAGTTACAGCTGAGTGAGATACCAATGAAAGAGTTGACATAGGAGAGAAATGTTTCTTTCTCTGGACCAATGCCTATCAAATCTCCATGCTTTGCCTGTAATTTTCCCTCCAGCCAAAGCTCCAGTGACTTGGGCTTCATTTATAGCTGTGGCCATTTGTTCTATATTTGGTACCAGCCTCTTTTATTCCCTGTTGAGTCTGAAGACAGTGGCAATTCATTGAATTTGTTCTCACCAGCTAGAATGCTTCACAATCTCTTTTTAATGTCTCCCAACTATGGTCACAACTTTGTAATTCATACTTTTGCCCCAAACTCTTTAATAGCCCTGTGTGAATGTTGCGTTTTCTTTCTTCTGAAATCACAGAAGATACAACAGGAATGACTTGAAGAAACAGACCCTCAGATGAAATTCTGCAGTGGGTCTCTTATGTGTCTTCATCTCATGGCAGCATAGGATTAGTAAAGCACCCAGAAAGATGGAACCCTTCATACATAGTTGTCAACACAATGATAATTTATTTTTTGTAAAGAACCCACTCATAGTCATTGACATATTTAGACACCTTGCCACAACACTTTCATTTTACCTCTTTCATTTTTTTTCTCAATCTGCATAATCAAAACAGAGGGCTCTACAAAGGGTTCTGTTTCAGTTTTGCCAGTCTCCCTTGGGCTTTTTGTCCCAGGGAAAGCTACTTGCCCCTTGATGATTTAATTTTTCTGAGAAACTTTGACTTGGAAAGGCATGTGAACCACTGACTTTCAAATAACACATTTAGTATTTAAAATTCACAAGCACTGTTAAGCCTTGTACCATAAAAATCATAGCAGCAGCAGTAATCTCTTGAAATCACTGAGGCTTTCCTAGGTGATTTTCTAAGATTCATATGCTGGACCAACGTAGAAATGAAATTACAACAGTAAGCTGAGTAGCAAACACAGAGTTAGAAGTTGACTTGGAAAAAGAATTTCAAAGGATATAGACAGGTTTATGACTAGTTTTTATAAAGACGTGCTCTCTTTAAAATATTAAGTGCAAAAACGACCCACAAAGGATCACCCTTAAATAGACCACATCTTTCCTACAATCTGATTTAGTTATTAGTATTAAATAAGAAATCTGAAGAGAGGTAATACTATCTCAGACAGATTAAAAGGAACTGTTATGTTTGAGAACAAGTTATAATTACATTAAGGTGGCTTGTCTGAACTTGTATTGGAAGATAGAGCCTGCTGATGTCTTCTCCTTAGAGTATGATCTGGAAAATTCCTTTGCTACCATAAAACAAGTTGATGCTTGCTCTTCAGTTTGTTGATGGACAACATAGACTGATGGCTCGTCAACTTCTACTTAGAAATGGAGAAGATTCTCTCTTTACTGAACTCCATTTTCCTAGAAGACTTTGCTCAGGCTACTGTTGCCCCTGACTTCCTACACATCTCAAAGGATTTGAGAGCAGTGGGCCTGCTTCTGAAAGGCTGTGATTTTCCAGAATGTTCTTTGTGAATAAGCTCTGAAAGTTATTTGGAATGCCTTTAAAAGCATGTGTCCTGTCCTGTTGCATAATCTGTCACGATTCTCAACCGTAACTTGAGTAAAAAGGAATGGCTTCTTGCCTACAAGAGAAATAGAAAACTCAGAAGCAAAACAGGCTTTTTTTTGCTACCCTTCTAAGATTATAAATCCACATTGTATGGGACAATTTGTTCCAGCTGCTGAAAAGCAGGCAATCTTTACATCAGAGCTGACCTGATTTTAACTCACCTGAAAGTATAGTAGTGATTACTAGATACAGGGAAATATGTGGAAAGCTGGGGTCAGAGACAATAGAGGAAGGAAAGTGGCTGAATTTATATAGACAAAACACATTGACTCCCATTAATATATGTTGATTTAAAACCAATAAGAACTAAAAACATATTAAGAAATATTTTACATAGAGTAATAACTGATTTTTCTATATCAAAACAGTTTTTTGTAAACCTTTGGCTTAGATCCCACTAGAAATCATAAAAGAAGGAGAAACATGGTATCCTACTACGACAGAGTGAACACTTCTCTTTAGCTACTCTATCTATCGAATTGCACAGCAAAGTGTTTCTCATTGGGTGGATGTTCAGTGAGAACATGCAGAGAAAGAAAGAGTCAGGCTAAAGATTTTTGGAAAACAATCTTCCAACTATGTTATCTATTGTCTCCAAAAATACTGACCTTGAAGCCATCCCAAGCCTTTCCTCAGGAAATACAGTTCCTCAGGGCAATTTCTTATTTTCCTTTTGGCCCACAGGGAAGGAAGCAACAAACGACAAAGGTCAATCCTTGTTGTTCATAATTTGTTCAAAATTTCATAATTTTACAACTGCGCTGCCCGAGTTTCCTCTAGGATTTTAAGGGGTACTATGATCTCCTATTATTATCTATCCAGAAAGGGGTATATTCTTGGGGAAATAAATATACCATAATGATGCTTCCAGCTGCAGCCCCCTCCCAGCTTCTTTTCATCCCTCTCTTCTCTTCATCCCCCCACCTCCACCCCACACAAATCCGCATCCTGGCAAGTCACTTTTCTCCCTTCTTTTATTTCCTGTTCTTGTAGCAAAATATTTCTCCTTGTGATGTAATAGTTTAATTATTCTTTCAAGGAAAAATATCTGATCGCTGTTTTCCTCCTTTCTCATAATTGGATAATTGGATGTTTAGCAGCTTCATCAGTTAATTGTGCACATGGAATTAAAAAAAAAACTCCCTTGGTATTTAAATGTTTTATTTAGTTGTCAGAAAAAAAATTAATGTTTTAGTTTGGAGTAGATTATCTCACAGCTTCTATAGCCTAGCAATGACTCTATCTTCTATTTTTAATGGAGGAATTAATTTATGTACAGATTTGAGAAATCTAAGAAAAATGACTAGAGTATATCTCTACAACTAAGAAAGGAGAAAAGTGTGTTTCCACTGGAATGGGGCCATGGGGTACTGAGCTTATTTAACTGCTTGGGCAAAGTAGTCACATGGAAATGGTAGGGAGTAAAAAGACCTTAGGGCTTTCATGGTGAAAGCCTTAGATATTGCATGGGTGCTGCTAGAGGGTTCCTTCTTAGAGGTTTGTGACTGGACGGACACCTTGGGATCCACAAGTTCATTCATTGTTTCATTTTACTTTCTGCCATGGGCAAATGGTGTTGGAAAATTTAAAATGGATCCCTCTGACACTAATCCTTGATGCTGAGGGTTGGAATAATTCCAACAGATAACCAGCTTAAAAGGAACCAATTGTTCCTTTGTCCTACTTGTGATCAGTGATTTTAAATATGAGTATGCTTTAAGAAGCTTCTACAATAGCAGGTTTCCATATGGCTTTTTAAGAGTCCTTTAGTGTTGTTTCTCCCTTTATTCCCTCCTTTACACTGCCCTCCACACTCCTTTCCATTTAATCCTCCTAATCTGTTTCCTTTTTAACCTTTTATAGCACTATACTCTATCTCCCCTTCAGGCTGAGACTACGGCTCAGAAAAGGAGCACTTGTTTATCATGTACAAGGCCCCATGACCAGTCACAGTAGTGACCACATAGTAAATTTGTTAGGCAATATTTTCAGTTCCTTACTGGACATATCCTCTCTGTAAAGCCTTCTTTATGAGAGCCTGAAAGATTGAAAAACTTGCTGCTCCTCAGCTGGTCTCAAGCTGAGGGAATGGTAGAGCAAAAAAGGGAAATATCACTCAACCACAGTGGAAATTAACTAAGCATGGACACAGCATGACAAAAATGTACTTCTCTTATTAAAAAAAGAAACATAACATTCTGATGTAGCTTTATTGCTTTTAAAGTCCGTGTCTGTTAAAACATGTTCCCTCTCTGTACTACTTTCAATTCAAAGACAATAAAGATGAATGGGTCAATTGCTGAATCTCCAAATACAATAAGAGAAACTCAGTTTCCCTAAAGCACTGTCATCATTTCTATTTTTGTGACAAACCATCCTGTCAACAAACATCCAAAAGAAGAATGGATTTCTTTTACCTTATAATTTCATTATTTCGAGAAACATAAGATAAAAAAAACAGTTTCCACAGTCAAGGGCAAAGAGTGGATACAAAAAGCAGCTATAAATCCCTGCTTCCTTGTTTTTTTGTTTTTTTTTTTCACTCTTAAATAGTTCAGGGCCCAGCCTAGAGAGAAAGTTGGTCAGTTAACACTCAAGACATCCCATTGAACCATAACCATAGCACAACCTGATCTACATAATTCCTCAACTGAGACTATCTTCTCAAGTGCTTTTAGGTTATGACTATTTAATAAAAATGCTAATTACATAGTTTCTGTGGCCAATTTGTCTTTACAGGGTGTGACATATGGCCAATACATGACAAAAGATAAAAGAATTCAAAACCAGACAAGACAAGACAAAGAAAGGGAAGATGAAAGGACTGAGTGGGATGTAAAAGGAGCAAAGGTGAGACGATGAAAGGTAATGAAAAGTCTGGAATAGAAGTAGTTAGAAGTTAGCAATAAGATAAATATGTGTTATTCTTTCTTTTCTTTCTTCATCTGAAAACTGATGTTAGCAATGTTTTGTTTTTATTTGTCTGTTTTTAGTGTGAGAGATAATTCGCTGTTAGGCTTCCCCGCATTTGGTCCACCTCCACTCTAGCCAGGGGTGATATGTCCATCTAGTTGTTTTAATCAGTCCCCAAGTCTGAAAAAAGTTAGGAGCAGAGAAAAACTTTGGGATTTCTGACTAGCAGAAAGGATTATTCCAAAATGGATATGGCTAGTAGGGAGATGAAAACTGTTAAGGATAAAAATAAGCTCCCACAGAATCTCGGGTGATCAGTGGCTACATTTGGTCTTGGTAGATGGCCCCAAGAAAGACAACCTGGTGTGAGCATGCCTCCAGGTAAGCTTTCCTGGCAGAACAACTCCAGACTGGTGGCTTTGCAAATTTTCACCTCGAATTTCCATATCACTCTATTCCCTCCTTATTTTCCTCTCTTTAAGTTAAAATCTCCTTCATTAGCTTAGCCTAAGCAGTTCGATTTTTTTGTTGGTTGTTTTATAGATATGTATTTATTGATATGGTTTCTGCCTCAACAAGAAAGTATTCACACATAACTGTCTACTATAAGAATCAGAAAATATGTGAGAATTCTGGCACTGTAGTGGCCTGGGGGGGAAAAAAGGGGAAAAACTCACATGTTAGTATTTGAAAACTTTTCCTGTAGTGTGTGACAAGAAGAAAGCATATGGTAGATGCTCATTCAAAGAGAAGTGTTCTTATTCATTAGAATGAGGCAGATTCAGTGTTCAGTGGACTGATAATGTAATAGAGCGATGCTCAAGTGAAAAAATTAAATACTTATTACGATCACCTGCAAAAGAAGATGGATAATTTCCCAGAGATAAGGTTCCATTACCAAGAATTATGACACCACACCTGCACAAGCACATATGAAGAAGTTCATTAAGCACATAATCAAAGCCTTTGAGAAGCCAGGCCAGGCCTTGCCAGCACATTCAGGGCAGCTTGTAAAATCAAGGATATGTGATGAGCAAGGGTCTTCAGGATTACTCAGTAAACACCATAAACACCATAACCATAACCAAACACCATAACCAAAAGCATTTTGGGGAGAGTTTATTTCTGCTTACACTCAGGTCACATTCCATCAATTAGGGGTGTCAAGGCAAGAAACTGGAGTCAGAAACTGAAGCAGAGACCATGAAGAAACACTTAATACTAGCTTTCTCTCCACGGTTTTCTTTGCCTGCATTCTAATAACATTTAGGGCCTCCTGCCCAGGAATGGTACCATTCTCAGTGTTTGGGGCCCTCCCACATCAATCATGAATCAAGAAAATGCCCTACAGACTTGCTCACAGGTCAAGCTCATGGTGTTTTTGCTTTTTTTTTTTTTTAATTGAAGATTCTCTACCAACATGACTCTTGTTTATGTGGAGTTGACCAACAAGCAAACAGGGCAAAAAATCAGAAGAGATCACTACCCGTAATACCCCTTGGCTGAGCCACTTTGATTCTGGAGGTGAGCATAACAATAGCCATGTTGGACTAAATACAAGAACACTTCAGAAAGCACAGCATGGGCAATGACTGCTGTGGGAACTCAACACTCATAGTGAAATGGGATTGTCCAGAGAGACACTGTAGTCAATAGACTAGTTCCAAAATGATAAGGTGAGTTAAGTCCCATGCCAAGTGCTCTAAATAGGAAGTTTGAGGCAATACTGGTCTAACTGATATTGTACATCCATCTAGGGACAGAAAATATACAAATGACCATAGTAGAACTGTCATATAAAACAAGCAGCAATATGAAACAGGCGTGTTAGTAGATAACTTAATTGATCAATCTGCTATGCCATGTGTGGGTTGAGAAAAATCCTTTATCCATCCAAAGAGAGTGAAAGATGTGAACAACAAGGCAAGGGATATGCCCATGTTACTGGAGGCTTTGTTGGGACCAAACATATCCACAGGACATAGTGGCCGCTCTGCCACCTCTGGGGTACTGTAATAACAGAACAGCCGAGTTGTAGGACAAAGCTATATTTAAGAATATTCAAAATGAAAATGTTAATCCTCTCCTTGCCCCAGTCAAAAATCTTTCTATAATAAAGTAACAGCTAAACTTTCTATAATAAAGTAAAACTACCTTGTCGGAAATGTCCTTGAATTCATAGGAAGTTGAGAAAGCATTGTTTAAGACATAGTTGAGTTGATAGAGTGCTGGCTTGACATGTACAAAGCCCCAGGTTCAATTCCCAGCACTGTACAAACCAGGCATGGTCATGAGCTCCAGCAGTCCCAGGACTTAAGACAATCAGAAGTTCCAAGTCATCAGGTACGTGAGTTTAAGGCCTGTCTGAAGTACATTAGGTCTGTCTCAAAAGGAAGATAAATAAGACAAGCAAAATGAAGCTCTATTATTAAAGACTTTAATATGTACATGTTTGTATGACCCTATCTTTTATTAATCCAATGAAGTGGTCTTTTGCTTATCAATATATAGTCAACAGAAAAATTAATTGTAATTATTTTCAGGTGTCCACACTTCCCTTAGTCTTTTTTTTATAATTAATTAATTCACTTTACACCCCAATCATAGGTCCTCCCTTTTGTCCTCCTGTTTCCATTGGACCTCCCACTTTCCCCTATCAACTCTCCTACTCCTCAGGTAAGGGGAGCCTTTCCCCCCCCCCCACCTACCAACTCAGAGGAGCACATCAAGTCATGCCAGGACTTAGAGCATCTTCTTTCCCTGTAGCCTGTCAAGGCAGCCCTGACAGGAGGAAGTGATCTGATAGCAGGCAACAGAGTCCATGTCAGAGATATCCCCCTCTCTTCTTTCTAGGGACCCACATGATGGCTAAGCTACCCATTGTCTATGTATGTGTAAGGGGCATAAGTGAAGTTCATTTATGGTCCTTGGTTGGTGCACCATAAGCACCCCTTGGATCCAGGTAAGTTGGCTCTGTTAAGCTTCTCGTGGAGCTCCTGTCTCTTCTGGGGCCTCTTATTTTTCCCCCATACTTCCACAAGACTCCCAGTGCTCTGACCATGGTTTTACTGTGAGCTGTTGAGTGGAGCCATTAACTGTTCATCTGAAATTCATGACCTAGAACAGCAAGAAATATCAAAGAACAAAGCCCTGAGTCTATGGGTCTGTACAGCTCTAACTGGTGCACTGGTAGAGATTAGAAAAGTCACACTGTTCTGTTTTTACAGCTCATAACTGGGGGATCTAGGTGTCACCTCCCTCGCTATACTAGCCTCCTATCTACAAGCATTGTCATTAATGTCAGCAGTTGGCTCTCTTACATGGGTAGGTCTCACGTTGGGCAAGGCTTTGGTTAGACATTCCCTCAATCTCTGCTCTATCTTTATCCTTGCACATATCATTGGCAGGATAAATTTTGGGTCCAAGTTTTTGTGGGTGGTTCGGTGTTTCCTTCCCTCAAGTAGGAGTACTGTCTTGTTAGAGGGTGGCCTCTTCAGTCTCTATGACCCCTGCTACTAAGTGTCTCAGCTAGAGTCACCCTCATATCCTCCCAGGTGCCTAACCTGTCTTAGCTGTCCAGCTTGTCTCAGAGATGCCCATCCCGTGGTGTGTCTTTTCTTTGTAAGCCCTCTGTCCTGTTGTGCCTACTCTCCAGGATGATCTACAACCCAATTTCTCTCTACCCTCATTCTTCAACCCTGTTCCCTCTCTCCAGCAACTTTTTCTATCTATTCTGTTTCCACTTCTGAGTGATACTTATTCTCCCTTAGGTTCTTCCTCTTGCTTAACTTCTTTGGGTCAATGAATTGTAGTTTGGTTATCCTGTACTATATGGCTAATATCTGCTTATAAGTGAGTACATACTTTGTATGCCTTTCTGGGCCTGGGTTATCTCACTCAGGATGATTTTTTTCTAGTTCTGTCAAGCTGCTTGCAAATTTCATGATTTCCTTGTTTTTAATAGCTTAGTAGTATTACATTGTGTAAATGAACTACAGTTTTTTAACCCATTCTTCAGTTGAGGGACAACTAGGTAGTTTCCAGTTTCTGGTTATTACAAATAAACCTGCAATGAACATAGTTGAGCAAATGTCCTTGTTGTATTGTGGAAAATCTTTCAGGTATATACCCAGGAGTGGTATAGCTGGGTTTTGAGGTAGTACTATTTTTCTAAGAAAGTACCAGATTGATTTACAAAGTGGTTGTATAAGTTTGCACTCTCACCAGCAATGGAAGATTGTTCCCTTTCTCCACATCTTCAACAGCATGTGTTGTCACTTAAGTTTTTTATCATAGCTGTTCTAACAGGTATAAAATGGAATCTCAGAGTCATTGTGTTTCTCTGATGGTGAAGGACCTTAAGCATTTCTTTAGATGCTTCTCAGCCATTAGATTCCTCTGTTGAGAATTCTCTGTTTAGCTCTGTATCCCATTTTTTAATTGGGTTATTTGGTTTGTTGGTGTTTAATTTCTTGAGCTCTTTATATATTTTGGATATTAGCCATTTGTCAGCTGTAGGGTCGGTGAAGATCTTTTCCCAATCTGTAGGCTGCTGTTTTGTTCTATTGCTTGTGTCCTTTGAATTAAAGAAGCTTTTCAGTTTCGTGAGGTGCCAATTATTAATAATAATCTTAGAGGCTGAGTGTAATGTTCAGGAAGTTGTCTCCTGTGCCAGTGAGTTCAAGGTTCTTACCTACTCTCTCTTTTATTAGATTTACTGTACCTAGTTTTATATTGAGATCTTTGATCCACTTGGGCTTGAGTTTTGTGCAGGGTGGTAAATATGGATCTCTTTGCATTCTTCTACATGTAGACCTCCAGTTAGTCCAGCACCACTTGTTGAAGATCCTTTCTTTTTTCCCATTGTATTGTCTTGGCTTCTTTGTCAAAAAAGTGTCTGTAGGTGTGTGGGATCATTCCTAGGTCTTCGATTCTATTCCATTAAACAATCTGTTTATTTCTATGTCCATAACATGCAGTTTTTATTACTATTGCTCTGTAGTACAACTTGAAATCAGGGATGGCGATACCTCCAGATCTTTTATTGTAAAAGATAGTGAAAAACAAAGATAGTGTTTTTGTTTTAGTTTTTTGTTCTTTTCCATTTGAAGTTGCGAATTGCTCTTTCAAAGCAGGTAAAAAAAAAAATGTGTTGGAATTTTGATTGGAATTGCATTGAACCTGTAGACTACTTTTGGTAAGATGCCCCTTTTTACTATGTTAATCCTACTGATCCATAAACATGGGAGAGCTTTCCATCATCTGATATCTTCTTTAGTTTCTTTCTTCAGAGACTTGAAGTTCTTGTCATCTAACTCTTTCACTTGCTGAGTAAGAGTTATATCAAGATACTTTATATTATTTGTGGATATTATAAAGGGTATTGTTTTCCTAATTTCTTTCTCATCCTGCTTGTCAGGAGACAACTTCCTGAGCATAACATCAATAGCTCAGGTATTAAGATCAATGATTGATAAATGGCACCTCATGAAACTAAATAGCTTCTGTAAGTCAAAGGACACTGAAAATAGAATAATACTGCAGTCTACAAATTGGAGAAAAAATCTTCACCAACCCTACATCTGACAAAGAAATATTAATTTTTTTAGTTAATTTTGTATCCAGCCACTTTGCCCAAGGTGTGTATCAGCTGTAGGAGCTATCGTGTAGAATTTTGGGGTTAACTTAGCTATGCTATCATATCATCTGTGAATAGCACAGTTTGACTTTTTCATTTAAAATTTGTATTCCCTTGATCTCTGTTAGTTTTCTTATTGCTTTAGCTAGGATTTCAAGTACAATGTTGACTAGATATGGAGTGAATGGACATCCTGTATTGTCCCTGATTTTAGTGGAATTGCTTTAAGGTTCTCTCCATTTAATTTGTTGTTGGCTATGGGCTTGATGTATATTGTCTTTTTTATGCTTTGCTATAGACCTCATATCCCTGATGTCTCTAAGACTTTTATCATGAAGAGATATTGGATTTTGTCACAGGCATTTTCAGCATCTAATGATATGATCACGTGTTTGTTTGTTTGTTTTTTCAGTTTGTTTATATAGTGGATTACATTAATGGATTTTTCTATGTTGAACTATCTCTGCATCTCTGGGATGGAGCCTACTTGGTCATGGTGGATGATGCTTTTGATGTGTTCTTGGATTTGGTTTATGAGTATTTTATTGAGAATTTGGCATCAATATTCATAAGAGAAATTGGTCTGAAATATTCTTTCTTGGTTCGATCTTTTGTGTGGGTTAGGTGTCAAGGTGATTGTGGCCTCAGAATGAGTTTGACAGTGTTCCTTCAGTTTCTATTTTGTAGAATAGTTTGAGGAGTATTGGTATTAGCTCTTCTTTGAAAGTCTTTTAGAATTCTGCACTGAAAACATCTAGCCATGGGAATTTTTTTGGTTGGGAGACTTTTAATGACTGTTTCTATTTCCTTAAGGGATACAGAACTATTTAGATTGGTAACCTAATGTTGATTTAATTTTGTTAAATAGAATCTATCAAGAAAATAATTTATTTCATTTATATTTACCAGTTTTGTTGAGTATAGGTTTCTGAAGTGGGACCTAATGGTTATTTTGTTTTCCTCAGTGTCTGGTGTTATATTCCCCTTTGCATCATGATTTTGTTAAATTTGGATATTATATCTCTGCTATTAGGTTAGTTTGGCTAAGGGTTTTTCTATCTTGTTGATTTTCTCAAAGAACAAGCTTTTAGTTTTATTGATTGTTTGTATTGTTCTCTTTGTTTCTAAGTTATTATTTCAGCCCTGGGTTTGATTATTTCCTGCCATCTATTCTTCTTTGGTGTATTTTCTTCTTTTTGTTCTAGAGCTTTCAGATGAGCTGTTAAGTTGTTAGTGTGTGATTTCTCCAATTTCTTTATGAAGGCACTTAATACTATGAATTTTCCTATTAGCACTGCTTTCATTGTGTCCCATAGGTTTGGGTCCATTGTGCCTTCATTTTCATTGAATCCTAGAAAGTCTTTAATTTCTTTCATTATTGCATCCCTGACCCAGTGGTCATTGAGTTGTTCAGTTTCTATTAGTTTGTAGGCTTTCTGTTGTGTCTGCTGTTGTTGAGTTCCAGCTATAATCCACTGTGGTCTGATAAGATACAAGGGATTATTTCAATATTCTTGTATCTATTGAGGCTCTTTTTGTGACAGAGTATATGGTCATTTGCGGAGAAGGATCCATGTGGTGCTGAAAAGAAAAAAAAAAGGTATACTCTTTTGTGTTTGGGTGAAATGTTCTGTAGATATGTGTTTGGCCAATTTGATTCATAATGTCAGTATTTCTTTCATTTCTCTGTTTAGTTTCTCTATATATATTCTATTCATTGGTCAGAGTGGGGTGTTAGAATCTCCCACCAATAATGTGTGGGATTTAATATATGATTTAAACTTTAGTAATGCTTCTTTTATGAATGTGGCTGTCCTTGCATTTTGGGCATAGATGGTCAGAATTTAGACATCATCTTGGTAGATCTTTTCTTTGATGAATATGAAGTGCCCTTCCTATTTCTTTTCATTACTTTTGCTTTAAAGTCTGTTTTATTAGATCCTAGAATACTAGTCCTGATTGTTTCTTGTGTCTATTTGCTTGGAAAACCTTTTTTTGATCCCTTTAGTCTGACGTAATCTTTCTTTGATGTTGAGCTGTGTTTCTTATATGAAGCAGAATGACCGATCCTGTTTTCATATCCACTCTGTTATCCAGTGTCTTTTTATTGGGGAATTGGTTATATTGATATTAATGGCTAATGATTATTGTTTTATGTAATTTTGATATTGGTAGTGGTAGCATGAATATATGTTCTTCCTTTCTTTTGTTTTTGCTGGTGTGAAATTATTTGTTTCCTGTGTTTTCTTGGGTGTAGTTACCCTTGTTATATTGGAGTTTTCCTTCTGAAATCCTCTGTAGCTTTGGGTTAGTAGAAATATATTGTTTAACGTTGATTTTATCATGCAATATCATATTTTTCTCCATCTATGGTGATTGAAAGTTTTGCTAGGTATAGCAGTCTCGGCTGGCATCTGTAATCTCTTAGGGTCTGTAAAATATGCCCAGGCCCTTCTGGCATAAAGTCTCTGTTGAGAAGTCTGGCGTAATTATAATAGGTCTGCCTTTATATGTTATTTGACCCTTATCCCTTGCTGCTTTAATTATTTTTTCTTTACTGTGTACATTTAGTGTTTTTATTATGTTTTTGTGGGAGGATTTTCTTTTCTTTTTTTTTTTTTTTTGGTTCAATATATTTGGTATTCTGAAGGCTTTTTGAGTGTTTACAGGCATCTTTTTCTTTAAGTTAGGGATATTTTCTACTCTGATTCTGTTGAAGATATTTTCTGAGCCTTAGAGCTAGGAACATTTTCCTTCTTCTATTCTTATTATTCTTAGGTTTGGTCTTTTTATGGTGTCGTAAATTTCCTGGATTGTTTGTGTTATTTTAGATTTAGCATTATTTTTGACAGATGTATCAGTTTCTTCTATTGTACCTTCTATGCCTGAGAGTCTCTCTTCCATCTCTTTTAGTCCGGTGGTGATGCTCACATCTGTAGTTCCTGTTTTCTATTCTAGGTTTTTCCATTTCCAGGATAGCCTCAGATTGTGTTTTCTTTATTGTTTATATTTCCCATTTCAGGCCTTGAACAGCTTTATTCATTTTCTTTTCCTATTTTCTTGTATCTCTTTAAGGGATTTATTCATTTCTTTTACCTGTTTGATTGCTTTTTCCTGTTTTTCTTTGAACAATTTATTCATTTTATATTTAAAAGCCTCTATTATCTTCATAAGATTAGATTTAAGGTTGTTTTCCTGTGCTTCAGGTGTATTATGATATCCAGGGCTTGCTGTAGTAGGATAGTTGGGTTCTGATGGTGCTGTATGGTCCTGGATTTTATCTAGTGTGTGCTTATGCTGTCCCTTAGTCATATGGTTGTCCCTGGTTTTGACAGGCTTGGAGTTGCCTGGTAGTCCCTGATTGCTATCATCTTCAGTAGTTGCTGATGGCTGCCACCTCTGAGATTGCAGGCAGATCTGGGACCTAGGAATTGGCAGATGGAGGTCATGCAACAGGCTGGCAGTCCCCAATGGGTTCTATAATCCCTCTGGAATTGTAGGAAGAACTGGCGCCCAGGAACCAGCACTTAGAGGACTTGGGGCAGCCCTCATCTCTGCTGCCAGTCTCTGTCTGCAGGCAAAGTTGGCCATCAGGAAATGGTGAAGAAAGATTACAGAATACACCTCATCTCTGCTGGTAGTCTCCAATGGCTGTCATCTCCAAGACCACAGGCAAAGCTGGTGCCCAGGAGTTGGTTTATGGACAGACCTCACCACTACTGGGCGTAACCAATGGCTCTGTCTCTGGGACCACAGGCAGAGCTGGCACCCGGGAATTGGCATGCGATGGCCATAGGAATTGGCCTCACCTCCGCAGGTAGTTTCTATGGCTGTGATCCGTGGAATTTCAGGCAGACCTCCCAACTCTTTTCATCTAAACTCCTTTATATACAGACATGGTTGCAGTTCTGATTTGTTATCACTATTACAAACAAATATAAACAAAATTTCCCAAACAAGCCTCCTCTCATAATATACATACATGCATTCATACAGTGGATCAGAGTTAAAAGGAATATGTGAGAAAGAAATAAAACTTGGGTCACAGAACTTACATATTCAAAGAAAAAAGAGAAAAATAATTAATGAAGATAGCCTCCAAAAGCAAGTATATAAGGCAGTCTAACCCAATAACATGAATTTGACAAATGTGTTTCTTAGACTGAAACAAAAAGACTCCAGCAAGGGACTAAAGCTAAGTCCCTTTGAGCATCCAATAATTTATAAGCAAAGAGACAAAAATCAAGGAAAATAATTGTTCATTGAACTGAACACTAATTGGTCCCTATCAGTGAAGATATGCCTGTGGCAATGGCAATCACTTTTCCTGCTAGACTAAAGAAAAAGACATTGCTCCTTGCTCGCCTCTGAGACTCTCCTCTCTGTTGTTACATGTTTCCCTCAGCTCAGACAAAAGGGAGCCCATTTATTGGCGGATAATGCATTGGACAAGATTTTTGGGCCATCTTCTGACTGTTTATAAGCAAATTACAATGCATGCACTAAGGCTTCAGGTCCACTCCAGAACAAATACAGCACACAAAGGACAGATTATCAAACTACCACCTGGAGTCAATCCATAAGTCTTCTTCAGAGTCTTGACCAATCCAGGATCAGGTCAGTCCCTACCACTAAAGACTTGAAACACCTGTATGCCAGTTGTGGCCTCTAGCACATTCAATTGTCAGAGCCAGGCTCTATGCTATATAATCTCAGACCAAGCTCTGGCCCAGGGTCAGCCAGGCAAGGTCCTGGGGCTTCATATTTCATTAGATTCACAATGAAGACCTACTTACTAAGGAAGACCTAGGGTTTTCCCTGTGTCATGGATTCCAAAACTGGTCTATTTCCCACAGATTCAGGGCATGCTCTCAAAACAGCTCTTAGGGACCGAGCACCCAGCACACCTATGGGATCACATAGCCATTCTCCAATCAAAAATCAGAGTGATTCCATGCTCACTGCCTAACAGTTGGCCATAAGTCTCAGCATCTGCTTTGATAGTCTGCAGGGCAGAGCCTTTCAGAGGCCCTCTGTGGCAGGTTACTAGCTTGTTTTCTGTTTTCTTCTTCTTCTGATGTCCTTCCTCTTTGTCTTTTGGGATGGGGATTGAGCATTTTAGTCAGGGTCCTCTCTCTTGATTAGTTTCTTTAGATGTACAGATTTTAGTAGGTTTATCTTATATTACATGTCTAGATGAGTGAGTATATGCTGTGTGTGTCTTTCTGCTTCTGGGACAGCTCACTCAGGAGGACAGGAACTCCACAAGGAAAGCAACAGAACCAGAAATTTTGAAACTAGGGGTCTTCCCGGAGACCCATACTCCAACCAAGTACCATGCATGGAGATAACCTAGATGTATAGATGCATAGATGTAGCCCATGGCAGTTTAGTGTCCAAGTGGGTTACATAGTAATGGCAAGAGGGACTGTCTCTGACAGGAACTGATTGGCCTGCTCTTTGTTCACCTCCCCCTGAGGGGGGAGCAGCCTTCCCAGGCCACAGAAGATGATAATGCAGCCACTCCTGATGAGATCTGATAGACTAAGATCAGAAGGAAGGAGAGGAGGACCTCCCCTACATGTGGACTTGGGGAGGGGCATGTGTGAAGAACGAGGAGGGAGGGCGGGATCGGGAGGGGAGGAGGGAGGGACATATGGGGGGATAAAGTGAATAAAGTGTAATTAATAAAAATAAAAAAAATCAGAGTGGTGAAATGGATGAGAAAAACAAGGCATAGCACTTTAAATCATGTATATAATATGAAGGTATAGAATATATAGTCCGCATACACGGAAATGACCACAGAACTGGGCACATAAACAGAAGTTATAATATGCTTAAAGGTGGAAAACTGAGAGTCTCTAGAACAATGCTGACAAATAACCAGAAAGAGGGTGTCTCATCACTGGTGTAGTGGGTTTTGTTAGACAGCTTTTGTCTATTACGGAGAACATTGTCAGCTCAGATTGAAATTTTAATTTAAGCATTATATGTATATTTACACACTGACTTATCTGAGATATAGAATTTATTTTGGGTAGATAGTAGCATGATTCATTATAAAATTTTCAGACATCTTTATTGAAGGTTTACTTTCCTCCGTCTTCTGTATTGATCTTCCTCCACATCCTTAACTCAAGCCCCTTTCCCCAATTTTCCCATTGCCTACAATCTTAAAAGTAAAGTGTGTTTATAACATGATTCCTTGATTTTTCAAAATTATTTTCTCTTTTTTGAGGGTATGTTAACATAATTTTTCATTGGTGTGTTTTTCCCTAAGGGAGACTATTTCTTCTGCTCTCGTCATATCTTAGTTACCTGTAGTTCTCCGTGTAGAATTGAGGTCTTTCACCTACTCACATTTGCCATGTCCATTGTTGTCATCTTTGTTTAGCTTGCCAACTGGTTATCCCTGAAAACATGGACATGCCTATAATATTATAAAGACTGAACAGGTTGTAGTTATGTTTTGTATTTTAGGAATATAGATGTATATAGATATATGTATGTAACAATAATAAATTTTTAAAGGGCCATGAATTTGAAATATAACAAGGATAGGTATCTGGAAAGTTTTGGAGGGAAAAAAATGAATGGGTAAATGATATAATCTCAAAAACATAAAGGAATAACTTTTAAAACAAGGACTCCTGCTACTTGAACATTGTGATTTATTTTACTTTCTATGTTCTATAAATCTCCCTGTATAAATACACATTCTATTTCTATTTCTAAAATTCATTGAAACACACCTATTGGGGCAGTACTATGTAATTTATATTATATATATAACATATGTATATGCATTGCACACTCAAATCAGGTTGAATATAAATATCTCCATTTATAAAGCTGGGTTTGCTGTCACCAACTGATCTTGGCTCTTACCACTTGACATTTCTTCTTTCCCTGTTAAAAACAAGTCAGAAAACACCACAGCTGCAGCTGTCATCGCAGGTTTCTTGATTTTTCCTCCTCAGAATTTACAAGACTCCAATTCTGACTTCTCACTGCATCTCTGTTCTATGTGACTCTCTACCCAGAAGATCCTTCATCTGTAGCCTTCAACTCCAGGAGGTTTTTATGAGTGTCACCGAGATTATCAGATGTGAGAGGACATGACATCCTATTGATTTTCTCTTGTCTAATACACACATCCTCTGGGAAAGATGGTTCTTATAAAATTGCTTCTTGTGTGCCTTCAAAGGACAAACAAAAGAAATTGAAACAATTATTCAGAAACTCTAGGCTTTAAGAGCAACAGCTGCTGATGATAATGAGGTAGGATTTTGTTCTGAACTATGTCGCCATTAATCACATTTCCTAGATAAGTTCCTGACCCTCTGAGTCGGCCTCAGTGGATACGACAGTGAGCAGAATACTGGAGACAGGGATGCAGGAGACAGTTAATTCAGTAACTTAACAAATCAATTGAAGTTGCTTTTGGAAGGTTAGCCTCTGAAGGTTGGAAGGTTAGGACTCGTAAGTGCTCACATGAGACACTTTATCTTTCTAATCATTGCAAACTTAACCGATGGCTATTTTTCTAGTCTTAATCTGGGCATTTCCTTAAGCTCTGTAAGTATGTGTGTGGTATCCGATGCAGTCCCCACTTCCCTTACTAGAGGGCCCACTTGAAGCCTAAGATGCCCATCTGCTACATCTTTGTAGGGGGCCTAGGTCCAGTTCATGCATGGTCCTTGGTTGGTGATTCAGTCTCAGCAAGCCCCTGTGGGCCCTGGTTAGTTGGCTCTGTTGTTTTCTTTTTTTTTTTTTTTCTAAGAGTTATTTTTTATATGTATGAGCATTTTATTTGCATGTATGCCTCCATGATAGAAGAGAGCATCAGATGCCATTATAGGGGGTTGTGAGCCACCATGTGTTTGCTGGGAATTGAACTCAGGACCTCTGGAAGAGCAAACGGTGCTCTTAACCGCTGAGCCATCTCTCCAGCCCCTCTGTTGTTTTTTGTTTGTTTGTTTGCTTGCTTGCTTGTTTTTGTTGAGCTCCTGTCATTTCCTGGTCCTTTTCCCTTTCCTGCCACCATTACCCAAGATTACCTATGCATCAAGCAATGTATGGCTATGACTCTCAGCATCTGTGTTGATGTGTTTCTGGGTAGAGCCTCTCAGAGGACAACTCTGACAGGCTCCTGTCTGCAAGCTTAGCAGAGTATCATTTATAGTGTCAGGGGTTGGCACTCTCCGATAGAGTGGGTCTTTGGTTGGGCCAGGCATCGGTTGGGCATTCCCTCAATCTCTGCTCTGTCTGCTCTATCTCTTTCCCTGCATTTCTAGTAAGCAGGTAAATTTTTGGTCTAAGCTTTTGTGGGTGGGTTTCTTCCTGTCACTATCATCTCTGCTACCAGGAGTCTTTGTTTGAGTCCCCCTCATATCCTCCCAGGAGCCTAACCTGACTTAGGTCTCCAGTTTGTCACCTAGATGTTTCCATGCTCAGTTTTTCTTTTCTCGAAAGGCCTTCCTTCCTTCCTCTCGCCCTTGCTCTCCTCAGGTCTGATCTGCACCCTCGTAACTCTGTCCCCCCTTGCCTATATTTTGTCATCTCTTCAGCCACTGCCTCTGTCTATTCTATCTTCCCTTTTGAGTGAGATTTATGCTTCCTCACTTGGGTCTTCCTTATTACTTATCTTTTTTTGGGTCTGTCCCTCATAGTATGTTTATCTTGTACTATATGGCTAAAAATCCCCTTATAAGTGAGTACATACAATGTGCATTAGACAGATACTCACTTGCTAGCTTTTAGATCACTTACCCCTGCTGAGGCTGCCTTGTGAGGCCACAGGGGAAGAGGACATGATCAGTCCTGATGCAACTTGATGAGCTGGAGTGGATGAAAAGAGGAGGGGTAATGGGATGGGAGAGGGAGAGATAATGACACTGGGAGAGGAGAAGGGAACAGGCTACAAGTGACTAAAATAAATAAATGAGGAAAAGTGTGTGTGTGTGTGTGTCTGTGTGTGTGTGTATGTGAAAGCACAGGTGCTTGTACAATAAAGTAAAAGAGATTTGTGAAACAAGTATTGCCTGGGTTAATTTAGGTACACCATTGATAGGTTTTGAGGGTCCACAGATTACTTTCTTTCTACTCTTTAGACGACAAAAAACAAAAACATAAACAAAAAAACAGTGCCTGTTTGTCAGTCAGTGTCTGCTGCTGTAGCAAACAGAAGAATGTTCATGCTGCTCCCTCAATAGCTGGACCCATGTGCTCCTCAGCATAAAATCTCAACTTGTAGTCACAAACAGCAACTTGGTGACAAAATTTACGAATAATTTTATTATACATAAAATGATGTGGGAAATGATGTAGTCACAAACTGCCAAGTCAACACCTCCTAGGACATTTTGTTAAAGGTCAGGCACTAATAACTCTCTTTGCTTCTGAAAAGATTGAGGGAAAGGATGGGCCCTGAATAATGTTTTACAGCTATTAAGACAGCTAGGGTAGAAAGACAGTAAAATGGAGACATAAGAGTTTAACTTAGAAAAATCAGAAACCCTCCTGTATACAAAAGACAAAAGGGCTGAGAAAGAATTTAGGGAAACGAAACCCTTCACAATAGCACAAATGACATAAAGTACCTTGGTGTAACCTTAACCAAGCAAGTCAAAGACTTGCATGAAAAAAATTTTGAGTCTCTGAAGAAAGAATTAGAAGAAGATATCAGAAGATGGAAAGATCTCCCATCCTCATGACTTGGCAGGATTAACATAGTAAAAATGGCCATCTTAACAAAAGCACTCTACTGATTCAATTCGACTCCCATCAAATTACCAACACAATTCTTTACAGAAAAAGAAAAATTCTCAACTTCATATGGAATAACAAGAAACCCAGAATTGCTAAAACAATCCTCTACAATAAAAGATCTCTCTGAGGTATCTCCATCCCTGATCTTAAGCTGTACAATAGAGCAACAGTAATAAAAAGTGCATGGTGCTGGCATAGAAACAGAATGGTGGATCAATGGAACCAATCAGAAGACCCAGAAATAAACCCACACACTTATGGACACCTGATCTTTGACAAAGATGCCAAAACCATACAATGGAAAAAAGATAGCATCTTCAACATATGGTGCTGGTCCAACTGGATGTCTACATGTAGAAAAATGAAAATAGATCCATACTTATCACTCTGCACAAAACTAAAATCCAAGTGGAACAAAGACCTCAACATAAACTAGACACATTAAATCGGTTAGAAGTAAAAGTAAGGAAGACCTTAGAACTCATTAGTACAGGAGACAACTTCCTGAACAGAACATCAACAGCACAGGCTCTAAAAGCAACAATCAATAAATGGGACCTCAAGAAACTGGAAAGCTTCTGTAAAGCAAAGGACACCATCATCAAGATAAAACCAATGCCTACAGATTGGGAAAGAATCTTCACCGACACTCTATCTGACATAGGGCTAATATCAAGTATATATAAAGAACTAAAGAAGCTGAAAAGCAACAAACCAAGTAATCCAATTTAAAAAATGGGGAACATAGCTAAACAGAGAATTCTTGATAGAGAAATATTTTTTTAATTTAATTTTATTTTATTAATTACACTTTATTCACTTTGTATCCCCCCATGAGCCCCACCCTCCTCCCCTCCCAGTCCCACCCTCTCTCCCCTTTCTTCACGCATGCCCCTCCCCAACTCCACTGATAGGGGAGGTCCTCCTCTCCTTCCTTCTGATAGAGGAATATTGAATGGCACAGAAACACTTAAAGAAATGCTCAATGTCATTAGCCATCAGGGAAATGCAAATCAAAACGACCATGAGATTTCACCTTACATCCATCATAATGGCCAAGATGAAAAAGTCAAGTGACAACACATGCTGGAGAGGTTGTGGAGAAAGGAGAACCCTCCTCCACTGCTGGTAGGAATGTAAACTTTTACAACCACTCTGGAAGTCAATCTGGAACTTTTTCAGACAACTAGGAATAGCACTTCCTAAAGATTCAGCCATACCACTCCTAGGCATATATACAAAAGAGGCTCAAGTACACAATAAGGACATTAGCTCATACATGTTTGTAGCAGCTTTCTTTGTAATAGCCAGAAGCTGGGGACAGCCCAGATGACCCTCAACTGAAGAATGCATGCAGAAATTGTGGTACATCTACACAACGGAATATTACTCAGCAATGAAAAACAAGGAAATATGAAATTTGCAAGTAAATGGTAGGAACTGGAAAGGATCATCCTGAGTGAGCTGTCCCAGAAGCAAAAAGACACACATGGTATATACTCACTCATATAGACATATAATATAGGATAAACCCACTAAAATCTGTACATCTAAAGAAACAAATCAAGGAGGGAGGGTGCAATTGGGAGGGAATGAGGAAGGACACTACAGCTGGGTTACAAAGTAAATAACCTGTGATTAATATTTAAAAAATAAAAATTAAATAAATAAACCTAGTTAGCAAACAACAGGGGAAACAAATCTCACTTGTATATGGGACCTGTGGATCATTTTGCTGAGTAAAAAAATCACACACAGTATATATTCACTCATATAGGCATATAACATAGGATAAACCTACTAAAAACTGTACATCTAAAGAAACTAAGCAAGACAGAGGAGCCTGACTGAAACGCTCAATCCCCATCCTGAAAGGCAAAGAGGTTGGACATCAGAAGAAGAAGAAAACAGGAAACAACCTAGGAACCTGCCACAGAGGGCCTCTGAAAGCCTCTGCCCTGCAGAGTATCAAAGCAGACGCTGAGACTTATGGTCAACTGTTGGGCAGAGTGCATGGAATCTTATGAAAGAAATGGGAAATAGTAAGATCTGGAGAGGACAGGAACTCCACAAAGAGAGCACAGAACCAGAAAATTTGAACACAGGGTTCTTTCCAGAGACCCATACTCCATCCAAGTACAATGCATGGAGATAACCTAGAACCCCTGCATAGATGTAGCCCATGGCAGTTCAGTGTCCAAGTAGGTTCCATAGTAATGGGAAGAGGGACTGCCTCTGACATGAACTGATTGGCCTGCTCTTTGATCACCTCCCCCTGAGGGGGGAGCAGCCTTTCCAAGGCCACAGAAGATGACAATGCAGCCACTCCTGATGAGATCTGATAGACTAAGATCAGAAGGAAGGAGAGGGAGACCTCCCCTATCAGTGGACTTGGGGAGGGGCATGTGTGAAGAAGGGGGAGGGAAGGTGGGATTAGGAGCGGAGGAGGGTGGGGTTTATGGTTGGATACAAAGTGAATAAAGTGTAATTAATAAAAGTTTAAAAAAGAGTTTCATTTAGCTAAATGGATGTAAAGAGAGTACTGAGACAACAGCTCTCAGACTTTAATAAAAAATTAGCATCTATTAAGTATCAGGAATTGTTATAGGGACTTGAAATGGAGA
The DNA here is from genome assembly GCF_907164565.1 of Psammomys obesus. Classification (NCBI taxonomy): domain Eukaryota; kingdom Metazoa; phylum Chordata; class Mammalia; order Rodentia; family Muridae; genus Psammomys; species Psammomys obesus. The sequence goes on along the minus strand of NW_026596040.1, from coordinate 2,799,024 downwards.
CATTCATTGACAGCTAATAAGCTTATGGTTACATGAAGCTCATATTCTGGGATGAGGAAAAAGATACAAGTAAACAGTGCATAAATTATAAAATTTCAGATATTATATTTAGCATGTAGATAACAAAGGGCTGACTGAGATAAAGAAGGTAGAAGAAGAGAGCAGGCCCACTATGCACCAACAAAGGGACACTGAGTTCACATTTACCAGAAGAAGTTTGTCATGAGCTACCACACCAAAACACGATTCTTATGGAGGAAACATCTCATGTGGACTGCCTGTGTGTGAGAAGCAAGGCCAGAATAACTGATGGAGATGGTCGAATAAAAAAAAAAATTACTAAGTAAATTTAAACAGGTAAGGAAGATTTGTTTTCCTTTTTTAAGATTTTTTTTGTTTATAAAACTCTTTGTATATGTTTGTGTCTGCTTGCAGGCTTGTGCATTTGAGTAAAGTACCCTAGGAGACAAGAAGAGGATGATGGAATCCCTGGATCTGGGTTTGCAGGTGGATGTATGCTGTCTATCCCACATGGGTGCTGGAAAGCAAAATCAGGTCCTCTCCAAGGATAGTCCATACCCTCCACTGGTGAGCCGTTCAGCTCTGAGTGATTGTAGAAATGTCTTCTACTTGATTAGGGACGTCCTTGTCTCTGAAAGGAACCCAAACCACAAGCCATCACAATAATGACATAGAACTCATAATCTAACCAACCCAGCTGTCACTGATCTCTTTGAGTATTCTCATATATAACTTCTTCTAAGAACACCCCACCCGACCCCCAAAATAAGAAAATCCAAGTATATGCCATTGTCATTGCAAGCTTCCTCTGGAGGAAATTACCTGACTACTTGTTTTCCCGCATTCATTCAGCAAATCCTCAGCTTTCTTTATACTGTCAGGAATGACCAAAGGTTCCCAATTTCAGTTCACTCACTCGCCCCAAGGACAGTTGACACAGAAAATCTTACAGTGTCCTTCATCCCTTGAGAGAAAGTAATGCATGTGTCCATCCCCTGAGATGGAGAGCCATGTTTTACCTCTAAGTCAACATATCAGATGACATATCAGACTGTAAGTCTCTTTACAAGTTTAATTTTCCTGCTTCAAGGTAGTTGTTATAAGCATATGCTTCTTACTCTTCCCTGCAACATTTAAATTTTCACTTCTTTAAACACCGGGCACCATTTACCCTCCAGCGTGAGATACACACAGACAAATACACTGAAGAAAATTAGTGGGAAGCCAGATTTGGATTCCATGTCAATGAAAACAAGTACTGCCTAAGAGATTTTCTCCTATTTAGTACACTATAAGTGAATAACCGCAATAGTTTGCACAATTTTTAAGGTTGGGGTACTGGGAAGCAGGGACAGAGTAGTTGCTATTTGGGGTGAGAGATAGCAGACAATGTATCCCATTTGTTTAGGAATAATGAGTGATGAGTTATGAGTGACTATAAGCCATATTTTTTTCCTCGATTTGTAATATGGCTCTCTTTCTCCATGTCCCAGGAAACTCACTGACCATCTGTCAGTCCAGGAGATGACTCTGTTTTGAGTCGAGTTCCCTTTCAGCTGTTTTAAAGAAGATATTCCTCTAGGATATTTTTCTACTACTAATTATTTACCAGTTCAGTCTTTCTGCACCAAATTTATCATGCTATAAAACACTTCTAGAATTGTTATTAGATTAACTCTCGGTATGGCATGCGATATTATCATTGTTTTTCATGGGCTGGAGACCAGATTGTCTACTATCCTTAGAACAGTAGGGCAGATTTCTTTTATTTCAATAAGCATGTATTTATTCATTTATTTATTTATTTGTTTGTTTATTTATTTTTAACAAAAAAGGTTCCTCAATAGAAATTTACTTTGGAAAGCATACTCTGCGGCTTCACAGACATGGAGAACAAGCCCGTGACACATGCATTTTCAGGACCCAGCTTAGTGTTTTTATAGGTACTCAACAAAGACTGGGCATGTTCTAGCCCACCCCCCTTTCCTGTAGTCATTAAGAGAAAAAAAAAAAAACACGTCTATAAAATACACTTGGTTGTTGTTTTCACCACCAGAGAGCGGCCCCACACCAAAGAGCATGTTAAACAGGTTCACGAAGCTATATCCCTAACCTTCACATACACACATTAGTATTTAGTCAGTGTGTTGGATGGTCTTACAAATGAATCAATGCATGCATTCAGATTGTTGCTCTGGACTCAAACTCTATTGTCATAAGTTTGATTTTGCGACATTCTGGTCTCATCTTCTAGAATGAATACTGCTAAATATAGTAACAAATTAAATCAATAATATGCCCCATGCTCCTGTTATGATGTAATAGCTTATAAAAGTCAAAGTTTATGCACATATTTTGCATTATGTGTTTTTCTTTTGATGAAGTTGCAGTGAAAATGAGCAATGAGGGAGGAAGGAGGAAAGAGAAGTAGTAGGAGAAGGAAAAGAAAAAGGGAAAAGAGGATGAGTAGAAGAGAAATTAGCTTAATATACTCTCCAGCATGGATTTTGAAATAGAGAAGAATATATGTGATATCTATGTAAACCAGTGCCTTTGCATGCATACTTGTAATGGCGAAAAAGAAACAGAGAGGTAGCGGTGTGATGGCAGAAGCCAGTCAGAGCTAGAGCTTAATGAATAATTTCTGCTTTCAAAAGTGAAGAAAGCACTACAAGCTAAAAAAATGAAGAACGCCTTTACAAGCTGAAAATTTTCCAGGAAATGATTCTTTTCTGTACTTTCTTATTGAACAGAGCTCTATGAACTAATTATGCTTCCCTCCTTCGAAACTGTAAGGCAATACATTTATTAAGCCACGAGTGTTTGTTATTTTGTTGTAACTAACTTCAGGACACAATAAAACTACTTTTCCAAATTTTCTATTAATTCAATTTCTTTTTCAAAATACAAAGTTGGAAAAATATTGAATTTAATTTAGTCAGCATAATATACGCCCTTAGAACAACTATTACAGACTCATTTCTTACTGGCGTATAATCCACAAGAAATAAAACACGGTTGAAGTATTCAGTTTAATATTTATTGACAAATGTATAAACTCGTGTCATTATCTGGTCAATGTATAAATTCTTACACCACTTTGAAGGTCTCTAAGCTACCCTCCTGTTAATTTCTCCTGGAAAGTGGCCATTAATGATCTATCTTCTACATCCTATTACAAGTTATAATTCATATAAATGAAACCCTTTATATATTTTTTAAATTATTATTATTATTATTATTAATTACGCTTTATTCACTTTGTATCTCCCCGTAAGCCCCTCGCTACTCCCCTCCTGATCCCACCCTCCCTCCCCCTTCTTCACGCATGCCCCTCCCCAAGTCCACTGATAGGGGAGGTCCTCCTCTCCTTCCTTCTGATCTTAGTCTATCAGATCACATCAGGAGTGGCTGCATTGTCATCTTCTGTGGCCTAGTAAGTCTGTTCCACCCTCAGGGGGAGGTGATCAAAGAGCAGGCCAATCAGTTCATGTCAGAAGCAGTCCCTGTTCCTATTAATATGGAACCCACTTGGACACTGACCTGCCATGGGCAACATCTGTGCAGGGGTTCTAGGTTATCTCCATGCCTGGTACTTGGTTGGAGTATGAGTCTCTGGGATGTTCCCTGTGTTCAAATTTTCTGGTTCTGTTGCTCTCCTTGTGGGGTTCCCGTCCTCTCCAGCTCTTACTATTTCCCACTTCTTTTTTTTTTTGTAGCAAAAAATTGGATTTTATTAGCTTTACATTATTATTATTATTATTATTATTATTATTAATTACACTTTATTCATTTGTATCCCACTTCTTACATAAGATTCCATGCACTCTACCCAACAGTTGGCCATAAGTCTCAGCGTCTGCTTTGATACTCTGCAGGGCAGAGGCTTTCAGAGGCCCTCTGTGGCAGGTTCCTAGGTTGTTTCTTGTTTTCTTCTTCTTCTGATGTCCAACCTCTTTGCCTTTCAGGATGGGGATTGAGCGTTTTAGTCAGGCTCCTCTCTCTTGCTTAGTTTCTTTAGATGTACAGTTTTTAGTAGGTTTATCCTATGTTATATGCCTATATGAGTGAATATATACCGTGTGTGATTTTTTTTACTCAGCAAAATGATCTTGGGTTTCATCCACAGGTCCCATATACAAGTGAGATTTGTTTCCCCTGTTGTTTGCTAACTAGGTTTATTTATTTAATTTTTATTTTTTAAATATTAATCATAGGTTATTTACTTTGTAACCCAGCTGTAGTATCCTTCCTCATTCCCTCCCAATCGCACCCTCCCTCCCTCATCTCCTCCCTGTCCCTTTCCAAGTCCACTGCTAGGGGAGGTCCTCCCCAGCTTATCAGGTCTCAACAGGACTGGCTGCAAGGTCCTCCTCTGTGGCCTAGCAAGGCTGTTCCTCCCTCGGGGAGTGGGAGGTGGAGGTCAAAGAGCCAGCCATTGAGTTCATGTCAGAAATAGTTCCTGTTCCCCTTACTAGGGAAACCTACTTATATACTGAGCTATCATGGGCTACATCTGAGCAGGGATTCTAGTTTATATCCATATATGGTCCTTGATTGGAGAAACAGTCTCATAAAGGACCCCTGTGCCCTGATATATTTTTTTTTCCTGGTGGAGCGCCTGTCCTCTCTTGGTCATCTTAACTCTCCTTTCTTTCATATGATTCCCTGCACTCTACCAAAGGTTTGCTTATGAGTCTCAGCATCTGCTTTGATATGCTGCTAGGTAGAGTCTTTCAGAGGCCCTCTGTGGTAGGTAGGCTCACAGGACCTGGAAACAACCCAGATGTCCCTCAACGGAGGAATGGATACAGAAATTGTGGTACTTTTACACAATGGAATACTACTCAGCAATTAAAAACAAGGAAATCATGAAATTTGCAGGCAAATGGTGGGATCTAGAAAAGATCATCCTGAGTGAGTTATCCCAGGAGCAGAAAGACACACATGATATATACTCAATTATATAGTCCAATAAGATAGGATAAATATACTAAAATATGTGCACCTAAAGAAGATGAACAAGAAAGAGGATCTGGCATAAGATGATCAATCCTCACTTAGAAAGACAAATGGGATGGACATGGGAAGTAGGAGAAAAAAAGAATCAGGACATGTGCTAACTAGGTTCAAGTGAATATACTATAATTCTTCATTTATTTCTAGGACACAATTATGTTGACTTAGTCATTACAAATACAATGGCTATGTGCAGCTTTGCAGAAGTCCTTGTGCATGTCCATATGTCTGTAACAACCTTTATGCTTAACACAGAGGTGTTCCTGGGTCACCAAGGACTCATTTTTTAGCTTCTAAGAAATCTCCATAAATTTCCCCACAATGGTTACACAAATGAGTGTTCCCAGCAATATAGAACAACATCCTTTTATCCACATCCTCATCAACTCCTTCAGTCTTGGTTGTAGTGATTGTGAAGCATAGGAGAGGATCACTCCTGATAACAATGTGCATTCTTTGTGACTTTGTATTTTTGTTGCTATTATTGTTATTATTTTTAATTGCTTTTCTGTAGAATTTTTTTTTTTTTGGTTTCTTATACATTTTAGTTCTCAGTTCCTTACCGAATGTGTGCTGCACTAGTTACTTTTTTGATGATTGTAACAAATATCTAACAAAATAAACAATTTAAGGAGCAACAGATCTTTTGGGCAACAGTTAGAGATGGATACTATCTATTATAGCATGGAGGATATGGTGGGAGCCACAGAGGGATGCTGGACACATTGTATCTACAGCAAGGAACCACAGAGAGAACAGGAGCTAGGGATGTGTAGCGTTGCTTCAACAACACCTCAAGGCCTACCTACTCAACCTACTTCCTCCAGCAGGGCTACACAGTCTAAAAGATAAACAATCTTTTTAAACAGTGAGGATAGCTAAGGATCCACAGGTAACAGCTCACACTGAATCCACAGCACATGGCTTGTCAGTATTTCCTCATTCTCTGTGTGTTGTCTCTTCTATTTTTCAATTGTTTACATTCTTACTTCATTTTTCTGAAGATTTCATGCAGAAGTACTATATTTACACCACCCCTCCCTGTTTTCCTCTTTGTCCTGAAACTTTTATTTTGATGCATTCACACTTACCTATTTTTGCTTTGTTGCTTCAGCTTTTGGATAATATATAAAAATTTATCACTCAAACAAGCGTACTGTAGTTTCCTTCTAATAGTTTTACAACTTCTGATTCTAGGCCACATAGCCCCTGTCTCCTTTTTTTTTTTTTTTCTCAAAAAGTCTAAGGTCTTTGATACTAGTCTTTTATAAGTTAATGAGGATTGTACTCTGGGCTCTTTTCCTGGCATACAAAATTCTAACTTTTAAACTTCCTAAAGTCCCATCTCATGCATGCACAGTTCAAGAATATGTCAAAGATTTGCTGAAAACATATGAAGAGTTTAAGTCTTTTGTGGATTCTTCATTTTATTAGATTCTGCTTTCAAAGCTTAGCCATTCCTATAACTGGGGAAAACTTGAATGTGGATTCAACATTATACTTTCCTTTTTAAAATACTTTCATTCTTTTGAGTTTTTGCTAGCTTTGTGTCACTCTCCTATGCTTCCACATAACTATGTATATATTTTGCTTGACATTTATAATTGCTAGTAGCATGAATGTAAATCTCTGTGCCATTATTATTCAAAGTAAGAATTCTCTAAGGAAATGTTTTAAACTAATAGTTGAAATGTAAAACATAAGCAAAAAATAAATAACTCACACACTGCGAATGAATAGACCCAGACCCTTAACTTATTCAACCCCTTCTATCTACATATAAATGTACAAAAACAAAACAAACTTCCCTCCCCCCCAAAAAATAAAAACTAGGTTACCCAAACCACTCAGGAACAAGAAAATTCAGAGTACGTAGAAAACACTCCACAGAACAAGCAATCAAATTTCTTTTTTTTTTTAAATTCAATCTAATTTCTTTAACCAAGTAAGGGTATATAAAAATAGAAATAAGACTTATGTAATAAAAATATGTTAAAGACAAATAACAACTGAATACTATAATTTGTTATATTTTTAAAAGTCAATTCCAGAGGATGTATTTGAAATTGTTAAAGAAACTTGAATATCAACTAAGTATTAGATGATACAGACAATCTGTATCTGCAACAAAGGTCTGGTGCAAATGTCATTATAACATCAGCAACTAATGGCATATTCCAAAAATCCTTACAGCAAAATCATATAGGATCATGAATATATTATAAAATTTCACAGGATAAAAAGTAGAACACAGGGACAAAATACTGAGGTTTTAAGTCAGATACAGAAAAGTTGATTCTAGTATTCTTTGAAAGTCTCAGCATCTCTGACATGTTTATATTAATCATAGCTGGAATTGAATGTATGAGAAATGTTCTCAGACCAGGATTCGCAAGCCTGTGCTTTGTGCACCAATTTCCTTGTCTTCTTTTGCCTCTTCAAGGTGCTGATTTATGATGAAGGCATTTTTTTTCCCAAGCAAGAAGAAAAATATCCATGTAATTGTCCCGTTATTCAAGGTTATTTATTTATTTGTTTATTTATTTATTTATTCATTCATTCATTTCTTTATTTTTTCTTTCATTTATTTATTTATTTATTTATTTATTTATTTATTTATTTATTTATGTCTTGATGAGCAGTACTTTCTGTGTCTTCACTGTGTGTGTCCAACAGTCTGTTGGAGTGCATGTGAAAGGTACTGTTAGTGACCCCAGCACTCATTTTCCTCTTCTAAGCCCACAGACATAGCTTCTTGTGTTCCATTTTGGAGAGGATATAATATAATAAAATTAATATTTTAACTGACAAATAAGAGCATAGTTGAACTGGATTATTTAATCACAGAAGTCTTCAGGTCAACAAAAGTAATATTTAGTTATATTAAATCACTGATTTTTTTTTAATGAGTTTGGTTGTTTTTATTGGTACTGACATTCATATTAGCCTCAAATAACTTGGTTAATAAGCATTAAGTACAAATGTCAACTTTCATCAGGAATAGGAATGGTAAAAAATAGCATATTTTTAAAAATACACACTCATAGTGTTGCTACTAATGATTAATTGGGTGCTTAGAATAGGTTAGACTGTTTTGTAATAACTATGTTCTTTTGTGTTTGTGTAATAAGCACAAGAAAGTTCTTACTTTTAACACATAAAACAGGAAATTCCCAAAATAATAATCCAAATAATTTTTTTCAGGTTTAAATTGGTAAAAAGTAAGGATTCCAAGTTTTGAAACCAAATCTACCTACCTCTGAAGCCCATGTTTATAACTACTGTGTTGAAGACACTTTTGATGAGATTTATCCTCTAGGGTACACGATTCAAATGTTAAATTCATACTTTACTCAGTACCAGTTGATACAATGAATAATTGCATAAGAAAGTATAAACAACCGAAGATTGAAATCACCAAAATGGCAGTTCCATGTCTTAGGGGAAGGCTTTTCTTGTAGATAAGAGTGAGAACAAACTAGGCGACTGACAGATGCCATAGCCTGTTGCTCAGGAGCAGAGAAAAGAGCAAAACTAGAGGGACAGACATGCCAGTGAGAAAGGGTGTTGTTGCAAAGGGAGGAGGAAAGTGGGTTGGTTGTAACTGCCTGGAAACAAGCACTGAGGCAGAGGAGCAGAGGTTAGAAGGACCAGGAGCCTAGCAATGGGGGCTTCAATAGTCATAACAGGTACATGTTCCTAGGGACCAGAGGACCCTGCAGGTTAACATGAGGTTTGATATGTAACCACAGGCCAAGGGAAGCGGCCTTTCTGGCAAGCAGAAGCCAGGTCCCAGGGGAATGCTGACTGTAGGCTTTTATATAGCCCTCCGTATCTCAGTTTGGGTTACTATTACTATGATGAAACACCACGACCAAAAGCAAGTTGGGGAGTAAAGGGTTTATTTGGCTCACACTTTCACATTCATAAAGCATCACCGAAGGAAGTCAGGTCAGGAACTCCAACAGGGTAAGAACCTGGAGCCAGGAGCTGATGCAGAGGCCACAAAGCGATATTGATTACTGGGTTGCCCCCCATGGCCTGCTCAATCTGCTTTCTTATAGAACAGTTCCATCAGCTCAGGGAAGGCCCCACCCAATATGGTGCGGGCCTTCCAACATCAGTCACTACATGCTTGCCCATAGCCCAAACTCATTGAGACATTTTCAAAACGGAGGTTCCCTCCTCTCAGATGACTCTAGCCTGTGTGAGGTTGACATCAAATTAACCACCACAGCCAGCAATTCTTTAGAATTTAGCCTGAGCTGAGGGGATTGGGACTTAACAGAAGGAAATGAAAACAAATCGGGGAATCAGGTGGGAGATTTAGAAATCACCTTCTCTGTGTTTTAATTCAGTCATAGTTCCTTGCGAGTGGCAAGTATTTATCGTTAAGTGTGCTGTTTGTAAAGAAGCCTCAATAAACACAGGGCATGCAAGGGGGCTTGGAAATGTGAGAAGGGGATTCTTGACCCATTTCAGTAGTTGTGCTTTTTATGTGTTTCATATTACAAGTACTACAGTGATGGGGCATGCCTGAACATTATGGAACACTTGATAGAACCAGGCGCTGCGATAAACGCTTTTCATCTTTTACCCCTTTAAGATGCAGCCGTGTGATGCTAATTGCATTCGTTACTGTTATTGTTGCTGGGAAATACAAGCAGAGAAGCAGAGAGAAAAAAGGATTCCTTGTGGTGTGTAGTTTGATGGTGCAATCCCCTCCTGGAGAGGGATGAATGGTTGTGGGAGCAGCTATGGGTGATGGCAGCAGCTACGGGTGCTCGCAGCTTCTGGGTAAGGCTGCCGGTTCACATCTCTAAGGGAAAGGAAGGAGGAAAGATGGATACTGGGGCCCATCAGTCCTTCTCCTTTTCCCCATTTTATACAGTCTGGGCAACCTATTCAGGAGCTAGCACCATCCGTGTTAAAGGTGGGTCTTCTCTGCTTAGAGTTAAACATTTTTGGCTATGCCTTTATGGGCACACCAAAAGATATATTTCCTAGATGACTCTTAGTCCCATGAGCTGGATAGTAATGAGTAACCCTGCCATTGTTTCTGTTCACACTTAAGAGAAATATGAAACCAAGGGAGGCTAAGAGTTGACCGTTCTGTGGCCCCGTAGAGCACTGGCTCCTGAGTAGAGGTCCTCAGTAACAGAGCCCACCCGGCTTCCCAGCGCAGTGCAAACCACGAGCAAAGCACTCCACTACAGAGATGGGAGTTTCTGGGGGAATGGTCAACAGTGTGAGAGAGTGGAAAGGCTCTTGGTTTCTGACTACTGAAAAAAAAATTCCCTTACATGAGGAAGTTGCTCATTGTTTTTTTCTCCTAGGCCAGACTTGTGGCTTCTGAAATTTCTAAAATTATTTCTGGACTTATGGGAGCACCTTGGATTAATCACACTTTATTACATCAAATATAACAAATGATTTTGAAAAACTGGGGCTCTATTTTCAATTGGGTTAATAAAAATCAAGACTTAAATTAACAGTAATACTATTTTCCCACTGAACTTGAACTTTGGCCAAAACCTTCCTGCAGCACCTGTTGTCCAGTTCAGATCTTTACAAAGACTAAGTAGAAACAAGAGTAGAAGACTGAAATGTACCACCTGTGACTCGTGGCACTTCACAACTCAGAAGACACTTTATGCTATCATGAAGTCAGACCTTGGGTTTTACAAGCAAGAGAAGTGTTATAAACAGCAACTCAGTATGAAGGCATTCTCATCAGGAGAGACATGAAAGAACCTTCAGGTTAAACATTCAGTGATCTAGACTTGGGGGGGGGGAACTTCCATTAAGAGCAATTAAATACAATAATAGAAAAATTAATAGTTGTAATTTCCATCTCTGTAAGCCTGAAAAGCGCAAATGATTTCTGTAAGTATGCATGGTCATTCTCATAACATCCACTACAGACAATTATGAAATGTTTATGGAATGTCTTTGAGATGCCTAAGTGAAATAAGACTGACCTCATGAAATAGTTTTATACATCTTTATTAATTATTTTTAAATGCAGAATATTTGAAAAAGAACCACATCAGTTACCCCTGCTTTTCTTCCCTCCAGCCCCTTCCAGGGTACCTTCTCTTGTGCTCCTCCAAGTCCTCCTTCCTAGGCAATAGCCTCTTTTTTTAAAGTTATAATTTTAATGAAAGATAGAGGAAATTAAAAATCAGACAAATCAGTGAGACAAATTTAAAATATGATGGTAAGAAAGATGTAACAGGGTGCTGGAATGTGACATGGGGAGGCTCAGCAATCTACAGATTGTTAAGGAAAGTATATCAGGCCGAGGTCTAAAACATAACTATTTCTAGACACAGAGGCAGGAATAATGCCTTCTGGGAAGATTCCATACCAAGGTCCAGAAACAACTTATATCTGTTAGAACTGTGTATGTGTCTCAGCCTCACTGTCAGCCTAGCAGAAAATAGTAATCTTCCTCTGGGTATCATGTCTGCCATCTCTTGCTTTGTTCATTAGTTTTTTGTGTTTTTTTTTTTAAATTATTATCTGCTTTAAAATATTTCTCTTTCACCTTAACTTCTTTAATGCTTTTATATGGACGTCCATCTGGCCCAACTGACAAGCACTCCCAAGACTTTTAACAACCACTAGGTGTATTCTCCATACATGTTTAATTACGGTATGTCTAGACTGGTTAATCTAATTTCCGAAACAGACAAAGAGCTAATATATCCATGTGTCCAGACAGATGGAAAGGGAACGTCTGCTACTCCATGCCACGGAAATCTCCACAGTAATTCCCTGGCCACCATACCCATGGGGCAAGGAGGACAATGATTTCGTGGTTTCAGTGCCATCGTGAGGAAAGAACATGCTGATAGAAATCGCTAGGGCACATAGTCAGGAAGCCAGCCTCCATTCTTCACTCTGACAGTCATTTAACAATTACGAATGGGTCTTTTCTGTGTGCCAGCGAGATTACAAATAAAAAACAAAACAGTGGCTGTTCTCTTTCTTCAAAGCCGCAATATTGTCTTCTGAAGTTATAGAAAATAGGTTGTTATGTTATCCATAACACTATCTTTTATTCGTTTGAAAATGTTCACATTAATTATAGCTAAATAGCTGGGTAATTTTGGTGCGGACATGTATGTACATGTAGGAGGATGCATATATGCATTTGTGCACGCAGTGACCAGAAGTCCATGTCATATATCTCTCAGTAGCTCTTCACCTTAGTTTTGGAAACAGGCTTTCTCACAGAATTGGCCACTCAACAAAACATGTGGCCTGGCTTGCCAGTAAACACCATGGCTCCTTCTATCTCTTCTTCTCCAGGACTCAGATTCTAGACCCACACCATCACACACAGCTTTACACATGTGTGTTAGGGATCATTGCAAGCATTTCACCCACTGAGCCTCGGAGGGGCTTCTCGGAGGGATTTTTTAATGTCATCCACAATGAAACACACTAGTTGTCAATCAAATTTAGAAACTCTAGTGAATGCTGATTAAAGAATCTTCCTTTGTATAACTTACAATATGGCAAGTACCTGATTGTGGACTCAGGCCCTACTCAGATACACTAAGAAATGGAAGAGTACAGTACAGATGGGTGTGGGAAGTTGCTCCATATAGGCTCATTTAAAATTTACAAGAGATTATTAGTGCAAAGGCTGGGGATATGGCCTGTCCACAGGCATGCAGATAAGCTCTGGATCTTTTCATTGATACCAATACTTTCTTTTCTGTCCATGGCCAAAGGCAGCATTGAACCTGTTCTTGAATTTCTGCCTATGCTTATGTTCTTTCTCCCACTGTCCTTGGGGATTTTTCTTCCTGTTTCCTGACAGGAACCATCACTCCTAGATTCTATTTGCACAATTGATTCCTTTGTTGGAGACATCACATTCAGATCCTAAGATGACCGTCAAGTTGGGGTTGGGCTATAGATATTTCTTCACTCCTAAGACTTTATGAAGCAGGTGAGTGGGCCAGTCTTACGTCATCCCAGGGATCACCTAATAGCAGAGATTGCCTGGAAAAGTTATGACTGGTATGTTTGTAAACTCTGTGCCTATATATGGTCTCTAACACTTGTGAGGGACATTCTCAATTCTTCCCAGTTTCTTTAAACACAATTCAAAAGATTCAGACTAACTAAATGCTGATCTTCCCCCAGCGGGGAGGAGGGAGGCTTGATTCTATCGCGGTTCTGTTCACATCACTATCTGTAGCCATCTGTTATTTAACTCAATATTAAAGTATAATTTTAAAAGGTTTAATGACATTTTCTGCTTAAAACTCTTTCATGCACTCATTTTCTGCTCATAGCCAAATCCCTTACCATGTCCTGCAAAGCCTTACTTGATTAGTCTACAGTCCTCCTCAATGATAGTCATTAGTAATTCATTGCTGTTTGTTCAGTTTCTGAACACTGGCTTCCGTTGTATATCTGAAATATGCCAAACTCATTCTCACCCAGTGGTCTTGAAAGTTGCTGCTTGCCTTTTCTGCAAAACTCTAAGGTACAGAGGATTGTCTGCAGCTTCTCCCTGCAGAACTATTAGTGCGTGCTCTGGGAGGCAAGCCCTGAGCATCCGTTGATTCTCAACCTGCTTCTCGGGAGTTCGTCTTGTCCTGCTTGATCTTTATTAAGTTGTTCTACTTGATTATATCCACAGCTCTTATCACATCCTCAGACTTTCTTATTTACTTCCGTAAGTATAAATGAACATGTTAATAATAATCAAACATCCCAGTCCATCTTGATCACCAAGGAAGTTGACTATATGTCTACTTCACTGATCACTTCCTCTTTCCTTAGAATACAAGAATAAGCAAGTTATTTTAGCTGAGGTCTTCCCTGCAGAGCTCTTAGATAGGAGTCTACTCGCCCACTCCTTTCTTGTGCTTTCCTGTACATTTGAAGCACAGGTAATACTCAAATATTTTACACTTCTACAGACTCAAGGAGAGTGGGTTATTTAATGTTACTGTAGTCCATTATTTAAGCTTCTAGTCACTCTTCTTTTATATTTTCTCTTTGCAAGGAGGAGTCAAACTCAAGTGCAACCTGTTCACAGCTAAAGAGAAAAGATAAAACTGGGGTTGTCTTAAAACAGTACTATTCCCTTAAGATGAAGAGGGAAGCACCCTCACCTCTATCACCTCCATGAAGGAGGCTGATGCTTAAGTTCTCTCTGTATGCCTTCTCTTCCTCCTCATATGGTGACATTTAGTTGCTCATTGCAATGATGGTTGTAAGAGATATGGAAGTGTACTTCACATGCCACCTTTGAACTCTTCAGGTAACAGTCTCACATTTCATTTTGGAATAGGACATTTATTATCATAGTGCTTCATGCAACACTACCTTTCCACATCACCTAGTAATTATATATACCCTTAATTTCACTCAGGAGCTTTTACCATTTCTAAGGGGTGAGTACCATTGGCAAACCAAACAGAATGGGCTGAAAGAAATCAGTTTGTCCCTGCTACTTCATGCCAGGTTACTATCAAACTCTGCCTCCCTTGATAGAATTTATATACAATGAAAAAGATTTCTCTGCCTTATTCATCACTGTGTATTTTTTGATGCAGGGATACCTGGAAAGATTACCTGCAGCAAAAATATCAGTAAATTGACTGGTTAACCATCGATGTGTGCCCCGAAATAGTGGTTAAGTAGATAAAGGCAGTTATTACTCTTTTTAAATTAAAGAACTACGATCCAAATCAGTTAAAAGGTTGTCTTGGGTTATGCATGTACAGTCTTTTTCAAGTGGGATTGAAATCTAACCAATCTGACCTTAGGGTACTTAACTTACTCTATTAGACCATTAAGTACGTACCCATTTACACAATGTACTACCGGCCCTCCAGGGCTAGAACTGAGTTTAGGACTTCTTCATTTTCTTATATTCTAACAAAAGTAAGGTTGGGCACAGAAAGCTCCAGGACAATGTGGAATTCACTTGCTATAACTTTAGGAGGCTCTAACTTTATTTGGCAGGTGCACTTTCTAAAAGGTTGTGAGTGATAGTGGCTTCTCAGACTACTCTGAGATGTTTTCAATTTCAGGAGCTATTCCTAGGGTTACAAGTATCCTGTGATAATGGTTTTAGAAGGTGAAATTGTAGAAACAGAAGCCACAATGCTGAATGTATTATAGTGGGTAACTGAACAGGTACTGTAGATGGAGAGTAATTGACTTTCAGTATAAGAGGTAAGAGCTTGGATTGAAAACACCGAGCCCAATAGATGCTGCTACTAAGAAGAATAAAAACTTCATGGCACCTTGCAATAGCAGGTATGAAAAAAGTATGACTAGATTCATAAAGAAGGAGCCTAGCTGGAATCATTATGTGCTCATCCAGGCAGAAGTGCTCAAAATCCACAGTGGACCTATGTACCCTTTCCAAAGATGTGACATTAATTATAGGAAATTAAATATTGGTTCTATACTGATCACTAAACAAAGAAAGATAAGTAGTGATGACAGGACCCAAGTGATCTCTGCAGATGAAAAAAAAAAAGTCTTTACCATTTCTGAAATTTTTGCAGTGCTTGGCAGGTAATACATCAGCCATGTTTGACTGAGGTCTGGTTTCCTCCACATTATTCACAACTTTTCCCATTTACATTTTTGCTAAAAGATGTGTTATACATGACTGTGAGGTAGTTTAATAAATTGTCAAGCTGCTTATGAGCAATAAGGCAGAGGCAGGAAAACCTAGAGGTGGCTTAAAAAAAAAAACAGCAAACAAAAAGAGAAAAACATGACTTAGGATAATGCACAATTGAGATTATGGTTTGAAGGCATCAGGGAGCTTTAAACTTTTGAGTTAATTTCATATGTAGCTATTGGTATGTTTATAATGTATTTTTCATTCTTGTCCCCAAATGTCACACAGAAGTTTCACTCAGAATGTGCTTGAGTCATGTGACTGTGAAAACTGGAGCAAAGTTTCTGTATCACCAACGATAAAATGAGATGGACAAATGTGGTGCTAGATTGTGTTGCAGTGTTGGCTCCAGGAGCTTCCGTTCTAGACATGGTGTGTGCTGGTGCTAACTCTTACCTACATGAAGAACATTTAAACAGGAGCACCTGCTCTTTTCAGAATTAAGAGATTATTTATGTGAAAAAAATAGACAGCAGCAATCGAATTAAAATAATGGGTTACAGAACTAAAGAGAATTCTCTGTAGAGGAATATTGAATGGCAGAGAAACACTTAAAGAAATGCTCAACATCCTTAGCCATCAGGGAAATGCAAATCAAAAGGACTCTGAGATTTCACCTTATACCCATCACAATGGCTAAGATAAAAACTCAAGTGACAGTACATGCTGGAGAGGATGTGGAGAAAGGGGAACCCTCCTCCATTGCTGGTGGGAATGTAAACTGGTACAACCACTTTGGAAATCAATCTGGCATTTTCTCAGGCAATTAGGAATAGCACTTCCTCAAGATCCAGCTATACCACTCCTAGGCATATATCCAAAATATGCTCAAGAGCACAACAAGGACATTTGTTCAACCATGTTTGTACTAGCTTCATTTGTAATATCCAGAACCTGGAAACAACCCAGATGTTCTTCAACAGAGGAATGGATACAGAAATTGTGGTACTTTTACACAATGGAATACTACTCAACAATTAAAAACAAGAAAATCATAAAATTTGCAGGCAAGTGGTGGGATCTAGAAAAGATCCTCCTGAGTGAGGTATCCCAGAAGTGGAATGACACACACAGTATATACTCACTTATAAGTGGATACTAGACCCATAAGATAGGATAAAAATACTAAAATCTGTATATTTAAAGAAGCTAAACAAGAAGGAGGATCCAGAGTAAGATGATCAATCCTCACTTAGAAAGACAAATGGCATGGACATTGGATGAAGGAGAAAACAAGAAACAGGACAGGACCTCTGAAAGACTACCCAGCAGTGTATCAAAGCAGGTGCTAAGGCTCATAACCAAACCTTGGACAGAGTATAGGGAATCATATGAAAGGCGGGAGAGTTAGTAAGACCTGGAGAGGACAGGAGAGCTACAAGGACCAAATATATCTGGACACAGGGGTCTTTTCTGAGACTGTGTCTCCAACCAAGGACCATGCATGGATATATCCTAGAACCCCTGCGCAGGTGTAGCCCATGGCGGCTCTGTATCCAAAGCAGTTCCCTAGTAATGGGAACAGGTACTGTCTCTGACATGAACTTAGTGGCTGGCTCTTTGACCACCTCTTCCAGAGGGGGAACAACCTTGCTAGGCCACAGAGGACGACAATGCAGCCAGTCATGATGAGAACTGATAAGCTAGGGTCAGATGGAAGGGGAGGAGGACCTCCCCTATCAGTGGATTTGGATAGGGACTTGGGAGGAGATGAGGGAGGGAGGGAGGGACAATTGGGATGGGGTGAGGAAGAGGGCTACAGCTGGGATACAAAGTGAATAAAGTGTAATTAATATAAAAAATAAACAGCTAGCAGGTTTTCATATAATTTTCAGCCTGTTCTTAGCAACCAGAAGCAACTGGTCCAGTATCACAACTCATCTGTGAAAGTACCAAGAATATACTGAGTGGCTGCACAGATAGAGTAGAGAGAGCCAAGTACAGAACACTCAGTTTTATATCTGCAAGTTTGAAAGAATATTTTCTCTGTTACATGGAAAATACATATTCTGTGAAAAAACATAGTGACATAAAGCACTTAAATAAAGAAAAAAACATTTTCATGTACTAATTTCCTTTGTGTATTAATTGGAAATATATTTATTGATATCCATATGTGCCCAGCACCATACTGATCTCTAGAAAATGAGAACTTGCATTGAACTGATAGGCCTTCCTTCTTTACTAGTGATATTTCTATGTCAAATCTTAAAATTAATATGCTGTCACATAGAGGCTTTATCTTAACCCAAGAATCATACCTATGTCACAGGACTATTTCAAGATCTGCTCAGGGGCAATTTTTCTCATGAAGAAAAATTGACCTATGGCTATGAGCCAGCTCCATCGTGTATTCTGATGTGACTCAGAAAATTCATTCAATTTATGCAATGTTTTGGTCTCTATGTAACAAGGTTAATGATGATTGCTTAATCCTGTTGTTGTTGGAACTTATTTCATTAAAGCTTATCACTCCATTTTGCAGCAGCTGGCACACAAAGAGTCTCTATAAATTATGTCTTCAGTTTTTGCTGGACTGAAATAAACAAGTTACTAAAATAAGTAAACACTGTGCTAGTTCTCATACATGGTAGTTAGCATAGTCCAAAATAATAGAGACAGGAGCAGAACAGTGGTTACCAGAAGCCCGAAGGCAGGGTGGATGATCTATTGCGTCATTGGTAGAGATTCAGTTTTGCAAGATGAACATTTCTAGGCATGGATGGCTGTAGCTTTTGCCAACTATGAATGTATTTAATACCACTGAATTGTAGTATCCGTTTTTATGTATTTCACTGCAATAAAAAGGGAAGAGCTTGTAGATTTTTACTTTTGCTGCACAATTATAGGCAGGTGGACTACTTCTCCTCCCAGCTCTCCATCTCACGCTTGTCACCAAGGGCTGCTCTAAGGGCTTCTAAATAATTCACATAGCTAGAGGCAGGCTCAGACACGAGTACAGGCATGATTTCAGCCTGCTCCATTAGAGGCCATTCCCATGCAGCATGCTAGGCTCTGAAGCACCCATAAATAACCCAAAGCTAGGGGAAGATCCATCCACTGGAAGATCCCCTGCCGGCTCCGTGGGTGCTCCCCTGCAATAGAAAGACCAAATGAATCAACCTCTATCTCAGAAAAGCATGGCCAGGGACAATAGCTGCTTCACTTCCACAGTGGAAACCTTGCCTGGACCAATCTCCCGAGAGCCTTAAAAGCAAATCCAGTGGGTCAGCATTGCTCTGCCCCCAATCCGGAAGAATGTAAACAGAACATGTAATGCCAAGACCACTCCAGACAGCCTGTTTGTAAGAAAATATCATTTATGCTGTCCTGTTGCAAACATTCACATCATGGCCACCTTGGAGAGTCAGTTTTGTTTTGTTTTTTTAAATGAACATGATTTGGAAAGAATGGCACAGGGAAAGCATCAGTCCATCATGGGCTTCCTGGGCAGAGGCTCACTGCCAGTGCAACAGTGTCAGGTCCTGCTGCTTGGAAACCAGTGAAGCCCTTCTGTGTTACTACAAATTACTCGTTCTTCAAAACGCACTTGGTCCAAGGGTAGGCAACACCAAGCTTCTCTCAAGCTGGTTCTTCAGAATCTTATTCTCTGGGGGGGCATTCACTTCCTAACATCTTGAGGATTAAATTTCCAGTTTATTTACAAAGGACTTGTAGGCCCCGACACACCAGGAAAATGTCAGTGAAAAGTCTTTTGCTGCCATGACTGTCTGGAATTCTTTGTTGGGTCCAACAAAGATAACAGCATAAAGTGCTAAGGGGCATACATTAATCACCTAGGGCCGCTGTCACAGATGCCGTAAAGAGTAAAGCAGCCTGAAACAACAAACACTGATTCATTCATGTAGCTGAAGATCAGGAGGGTGAAAATGGAGCTGTATGTGATGTGAATCCTTCTGGGCTCTAAGGGGGAATTTGTCGCACACAGCTCCTCCTGCTTAACCAAGCTATCCTAGGCCGTGCCTTGCAGCAGGCGAAGGCCATCTGCCTCCATTTCTCGTGTGCTTCAGCTCTAAGCATTTCTTGTATACCTCTATATCTCCAAGCTCTGTCTCCTACAAAGGACGCAGACATGGAGGTTTCTCTCACCCATCATGATTTAAGTTTTGATTTTGTAGTGGATCCTTTTTACTTTGAGGCCATCTTACACTTGTTACATCTGGGAAAATTCCTTCTGAATAAACTGCTGTTCACATGTCCTCAGGTTGACTTAAATATATCGTTTTTTGTTGGTGATGGTGGTTCAGTTTTTTTTGTTGTGTTTTTTTTTTTTTTTGAGACATGATCTTGTGATATTTCTGAGGATATTTCTAAAACTGTCAGATCACTGCCTGTACAGAAACCAGCATTGAATATACAAAGACAACCTTCACACAATTCACAAGAGGACACCCCAATAGAGTATGATGTCACAATATCATCCATTTAAATGTAAGATAGTTCAAAATGGCCAGATTCACTATTGCCACCTCTCTTCCAGGAACTATAATTTGTTGAGTTTGGGTATATATTAAAAGTATGGCAAGGAGATCCGAGATGGTGGTGACCATTTCACACTATATCTGAGAGTCAGAGGATCTGAAACTCCAAAATTAGTGAGTGGAGGGGCAGCTGAAGCACAAACATCGACATTGAGGCTTCCTGGACAAAAGGGGACAGCATGTGAGCTGAGACCATTTAGATCCAGGCCACCCAGGGACTTCTCTGGAGACGGAGCATAGTGAACACTTGATCCCCCTGCACTTCCTCTTGTTGGGCCTTCTTCCTCCTCAGAGGCAGTGGAGGCAGCCTACAATGCCTGTGGCTCATAGTACAAAACCACCACCCCACCCCCCACCTGGTGACTGAGACAGCAGAGGCAGGGGCTACTAATTCCTCAGCAGTGGCTGCTGGCTGTATCAGCCTTCCGGGTCCCGCTCCATGAGCAGCTATACAGGCCCTACAGGGCCTCCCAGACAGCAACTGTACCTGCCACACAGTCCCTCAGTGGTGGGCAGATGGCGGTACTGGGCCACACAGGTCAGCCAGGCCCACTGGGCAACCCAGGTCCATGGATTGCTGTAGGGGCTCCCCAGGACTTGGCAGCAAGCATCTGTCTTGGCCTCCCAGTTCTGCGGCTGTGACTGGACTCCTGGTGGACAGCTTTACTAACCTCCAAGTTTGGAGGATGCAGCACCACTGAGCTGTTGGAGCTCCTACATATGCAGGCCCAAATTTGAGAGTAGAGAACTGGGGGAACGCCTGTGTTTTCCGAATAGACCTCTAGAGACTGAGTGCACCTTCAAGTGAGTGCGTGCAGAGCCCCAGATCCAGGGTCCCTCTGCACTACCAGCCAGACATCAGATCCCTCCCACCCACACTCCCACTATGGGCAACAAAGGGATTCTTGGGGCAGTGTTCTCAACATTGAAGCCCCTCTTCTGTGTGTCTACTGGTCGAGTCCAAGCAAGCAATTTCTGGAGTCCAGACAGAGCAGAATACCAGTGGCCTGTAGGCCAATGAGGTATTTAGGGAATCTGCAAAAGTGCATTGTGCCCTCAAACACCACCAGTGCCTGCAACCCCTCCTGTGCCTGCACCAGTCCCTGCCCCACATTCCAAGCATCTACATAGTCTAGCACCCTGTCCTTCAAGGAACACTTCCACGTACACACACATGCTTGCTTGCCTGCATTTGTGCTTCTACGCCAAAAAATCTGGCTTCCTTAGGTACAGCTGAAACACCAACGCATACGCTCAAACCCTTGAACCTCTGTCATCTTCCTGAAAAACATTCCAGAAACCAGAAACAGATGGACCTAGTCTGACTCCAGGAACAAACAGCGAGGGTTACAGATAAGCAGATGGCCAGAGGCCGGCATAAGAGCACACCTAACAAAAATCAGACACCATGGCTTCCAAAATCAATGGACACTTCAATTCATTGGAAACAAAAGAAAATGACTTTAAAACTATGCTTATCCAGTTATTAGTGGCTTATAAAGAGGAAATGAATAAATCTCTCAGAGAAATGACCACACAAATACAGACACATAAAGAGGAAATGAACAACTCTCTCAAAGAAATAGCTACATAAGTTAAGGCAAATAAAGATAAAATGAACAAATCTATCAAAGAAATACAGGCAAATACAGCCAAACAAGTAGAGGCACAATTAGCGGCATATAGAGAGGAAACGAACAAAAAAATAGAAGTCATCATTGAAAAATAGGACTTCACATTCAAACAGATGAAGGAAATGGTACAAGACATGAAAACAGAATTAGAATCAATAAATAATACACAAACAGAGAAAACCCTGGAGCTGGAGAACATAGAGAAAAGGTAAGCATCACCAATAGAATACAAGAGAAGGAAAACAGAATCTCAGGTGCTGAAGATACACTTGCAGAAATTGATATGTCTCTCAAATAAAAAATAAAATCAGAAAAGTTCCACACACAAACCATCTAAGAAATCAAGGACACCATGAAAAGACAAAAATCTAAGAATAATAGGAGTAGATAAAAAAGAAGATACCAGGCTCCAAGGTCTGGAAAATAATTTCAAGAAAATCATAGAAGAAAATTTTCCCAACTTAAAGAAAGAGATGTCCAAATAAATATACAAGAAGCCTACAAAACAATAAATAGACTAGACCATAAAAGAAACTCGTCACATCATATCATAGTCAAAACACTGAACCTACAGAACAAAGACAAAATATTAAAGCAACAAGGGAAAAAGGCCAAGTAACATATAAAAGTAGACCTATCAGAATCACACCAGATTTCTCAACAGAAACTATGAAAGTCAGAAGGGCCTGGGCAGATGTCATGCAGATTTAAGGAACCACAGATGTGAACCCAGCAAAGCTTCAATCAACATAGATGGAGAAATCAAAATATTCCCTGACAAACCCAAATTTAAACAATATCTACACAGCAACCCAGATATACAGAAGATACTAGAAGGAAAATTCCAACCCAACGAAAACAACTATATCCAAGAAAACATAGGACATAGATAACTACACAACAAAAAATCAGAAGAATACAAGCAATGAAACACAGTAACACCACCAATCCCACATCAAAAGAAATTAACATACATTGGTCACTAGTATCTATCAACAACAATGAACTCAACTCCCCAATAAAAAGACACAGACTAACAGAATGGTTGCGGAAACAGGACCCAACATTCTGTTGTATCCAAGAAACACACCTATGCAACAGAGATAAACACTACTTCAGAGTAAAAGGCTGGAAAAATGTTTTCTAAGCAAATGGACTCAGAAAACAAGCTGCGGTAGCTATCCTAATATCTAATAAAATAAATTTTCAACCCAAACTGATCAAAAACAATGAGGAGGGGCACTGCATTTTCATCAAAGGAAAAATCTACCAAGAGGACATCACAATTCTGAACATCTATGTCCTAAAGATAAGAGCACCTACATTCATAAAAGAAACATTATTAAAGCTTAAATCACACATCGATCTTAATACCTTAATAGTGGGGGACTTCAACATCCCATTTTCACCAAGGGACAGAAGCCAAATAGGGAAATAAAGGCACTTACAGAGGCCCTAAATCAAACGGATTTAAGAGATGTCTACAGAACTTTTCACCCAAACTCAAAAGAGTATACCTTCTTTTTAGCACCTCATGGATCCTTCTCCAAAATAGACCATATAGTTGGTCACAAAGGAAGCCTCAACAGATACAAGAAGAATGAAATAATCCCCTGTATTCTATCTGACCACCATGGACTAAAGCTGGACCTCAACAACAATGGAAATAACAAAAAGCCTACATGCACATGGAAACTGAATAACTTGCTACTCAATGACAGCTGGGTTAAGGAAGAAATAAAGAAAGAAATTAAAGACTTCCTAGAATTCAATGAAAATGAAGGTACAACATACCTTCAAATTTATGTGACACATTGAAAGCAGTGCTCAGAGGAAAATTCATAGCACTAAGTGCCTTCAAGAAGAAATTTGTAACATCTCATACAAGCAACTGAATGGCCCAACTGAAAATTCTAGGGAGGGGGGGGGATGCAGATACACCCAAGAGGAGCAGACAGCTGGAAATAATCAAACTCAGGACTGAAATCAATCAATTAGAAACAAATAAAACTATTCAAAGAATCAATGAAACAAAAAGCTGGTTCTTTGAGAAAATCAACAAGATAGACAAACCCTTAGCCAAACTAACTAAAAAGCAGAGAGAAACTATCCAAATCAGCAAAATCAGAAATGAAAATGGGGACATAACTACAGACATGGAGGAAATAGAAACAATCATTAGGTCTTATTACAAAAGCCTATATGCCACAAAATTTGAAAATCTAAATAAAATGGGCAAATTTCTTGATAGATTCTATCTAGCAAAATTAAGTCAAGATATGGTAGAAAGACTGATTAGTCCTATATCCCACAAGGAAAGTTAAACAGTCATCAAACATCTCCCTTCCAAAAACAGCCCAGGGCCAGATGGTTTCATCACAGAATTCTACCATACCTTCAAAGAAGAGCTAAATCTAATTCTCTTCAAATTATTCCACGAAATAGAAACAGAAGGACCATTACCAAAATCATTCTTTGAAGCAACAGTCACCTTGATACCTAAACCACACAAAGACAAAAAAGAGAACTTCAGACCTATCTCTCTTATGAACATGAATGCAAAAATACTCAATAAAATACCTGCAAACTGAATCCAAGAAGCCATAAAAGATTTCATTCATCATGACCAAGTAGACTTTATCCTAGCCATGCAGCGGTAGTTCAATATATGGAAATCCATCAATGTAATCCACCATACAAACACACTGACAGAGAAAAACCACCTGATTATCTCCTTAGATGACAAAAAAGCATTTGACAAAATCCAAAAGCCATTCATGTTTAAAGTATTAGAGAGATCAGGGATAAAATGCACATATCTACACATAGTAAAGGCAATACACAGCAAGCCTATAGCCAACATCAAACTAAATGCAGAGAAACTTAAATCAATCCCACTGAAATCAGGGACAAGACAAGGCTGCCCATTCTCTCTGTAACTGTTCAACATAGGACTTGAAGTCCTAGCTAGAGCAATAAGATAACTAAAGGAGATCAAGGGAATACAAATCAGAAAGGAAGAGGTAAAAGTGTCACTGTTCACAGACGATATGGTAGCATATATGAGCCACCCCCAAAATTCAACCAGAGAACTCCTTCAGCTGATAAATACCTTCAGCAAAGTTACTGGATACAAAATTAACTCCCCCCCACCAAAAAAAAAAAAAAAAAAAAAAAAAAAAAAACCCTCCTGTATACCAAAGACAAAAGGACTGAGAAAGAAATCAGGGAAACAACACCCTTCACAATAGCCACTAATAACATAAAGTACCTTGGGGTGACTTTAACCAAGCAAGTGAAAGACCTGTTTGAAAAAAATTCAAGTCTCTGAAGAAAGAAATTGAAGAAGATATCAAAAGATGGAAAGATCTACCATGTTCAAGGATCAGTAGGATTAGCAGAGTGAAAATGGCCATTCTGCCAAAAGCACTCTACAGATTCAATGCAATTTTCATCAAAATACCAACACAATTCTTTGCAGAACTTGAAAGAACAATTCTCAATTTCATATGGAAAAAACAAAAACAAAAACAGAATTGCCAAAACAATCCTATACAACAACTGATCGTCTGGAGGGATCTCCATCCCTGATCTTAAGCTGTACTACAGAGAAATAGTAATAAAAACTGCATGGTTCTGGCATAGAAACAGAATGGTGGCTCAATGGAACCAAATAGAAGACCCAGAAATAAACCCACACATCTACGGATACTTGAACTTTGACAAAGAAGACAAAACCATTCAATGGAAAAAAGACATTATCTTTGACAAATGGTGCTGGTCTAACTGGATGTCTACATAAAGAAAAAATGCAAATAAATCCATATTTATCACCCTGCAAAAAACTAAAGTCCAAGTGGATCAAAATCTCAACATAAAACCAGACACACAAAATCAGTTAGAAGAAAAAGTGGGGAAGAGCCTAGAACTCATTGGCACAGGAGACAACTTCTTGAACAGAATGGCAATAGCACAGGCTCTAAGAGCAACAATCAATAAATGAGACCTCATGAAACTGAAAAGCTTCTGTAAAGCAAAGGACACTGTCATCAGAACAAAACGACAGCCTACAGACTGGGAAAGGATACCCACTAACCAGATATAAATCTGACTATATCTGAGGGCTAATATATAGAGGGCTAATATCCAGAATATATAAAGAACTCAAGAAATTAAAAACAACAAATCAAGTAATCCAATTACAAAATGGAGTACAGAACTAAACAGAGAATTCTCTTTAGAGAAATATCAAATGGCAGAGAAACACTTAAAGAAATACTCAACGTCTTTAGTCATCAGGGAAATGCAAATCAAAAGGACCCTGAGATTTCACCTTACACCATCAGAATGGCTAAGACCAAAAACTCAAGTGACAATACATGCTGGAGAAAATGTGGAGAAAGGGGAACCCTCCTCCATTGCTGGTGGGAATGTAAACTTTGTACACCACTTTGTCAATAAATCTGGCGTTTTCTCAGAAAATTAAGAGTAGGGCTTTCTCAAGATCCAGCTGTACCAGACAATACCAGGCAAATATCCAAAACGTGCTCAAGAACACAACAAGTTCATTTGTTCAACCATGTTCATAGCAGCTTTATTTGTAATAGCCAGAACCTAAAAACAGCCCAGATGTCCCTCAAAGGAAGAACTGATGCAGAAATTGTGGTACTTTTACATAATGGAATACATTAGGCACTTTACTGATGGAGATGTCTCCCCCTCCCTCTCTGTTTGTTTCTTCCCAAAACTTTAGTTTTAATATACAGGTACAAATGCTGTAATTTATGTATCTCTTAAACTAAATCCTAGGAAGG
This sequence comes from Psammomys obesus, assembly GCF_907164565.1. Classification (NCBI taxonomy): domain Eukaryota; kingdom Metazoa; phylum Chordata; class Mammalia; order Rodentia; family Muridae; genus Psammomys; species Psammomys obesus. The sequence continues at coordinate 2,772,362 of NW_026596040.1, read as the reverse complement.
AAGGATCTTTCAGATAAGTGAAATTCCTAAGCCAAAAATATTAAGAACTATCAATGCAGAGGGAATATTATAGACTTAAATAGCGAGAACCCGAACCCTATTGTTCCTATATTACTAGATATTCCTCATCATTGAATCATGCTGGAGGCGGTTCCTCTTTACCCAACCTTTGCTTTGTGTCGCTTAATATTTCATAAACAAATTTATTGGTAAATTCTTTACTGCATCAACTTCACTACTTCAAGTGGCTCATGTGCCCCTGGGAACAAGCGCTCCAGTGTGGAGGAGTATCTACGATGGCCAAAAGCCCTGCAAAAAGGTGGTTTATCCTCCATGACAGTCACAGCCTGCTAACATTTGATGAATTGTCAACAATAATTACCTTCCTGTGATGGAAATAACAACATACTCATGGATCAGCTCAATCACGATGCCAAAATGTTTTTATCTCAACCCAAACACAAGCTTATTTAGTTTTCATTATGCCTTTAGTCTTTAGAGACCTCAGAAATTCTGGCTTCAGTTAAGGCTATTTTGGGCAAATGTTTCTCAAATAATTAGCTGGTTTGCATACTGCAGCAAAACCCAGGCAAAAGTCCACAATGGCCTACAAGTAATGCGTGCTAAGTGTCTGCACTGGGCATCTACAACTCAGAAACAAAAGAAAAAGGATGAAAGCTTTGGACCACTCTTCTGCTAATGGAAGAACAGAGTGCAGGCATCAACAGCAACACTAGTAGCCTTCTCCAATATCTCCTCTGCATCCAGAACCTCTCTAAAAAATCTTCATACAAATGATGTCATCTCTAAAATAATGTTAATGAATTTATAACTCTTCTCAAGTATGTTAGTTGTTTTTTTTTTGTTTTTTTGTTTTTTTGTTTTTTTGTTTTATCAACTTGACACAAGGTAAGAGTTATCTGAGAGGAGGTAACATCAATTAGAAAACTACCTCCATAAGACTGGGATGTCCACAGTCTTGCAGGACATTTTCTTAATTAGTGATTGAGGTGGGAGGGCCCAGCCTATTGTGGGTGGTGCTTTTTCTGGACTGAAGGTCCTGGATAACACAAGAAAGCAGTCTGACCAAATGATGAGGAGAAAGTCAGTAAGCAGCACCCCTCCATGCCTCTGTATCAGCTTGTGCCTCCAAGATCCCGCTCTGTTTGCATTCCTAATCTCGATATCCCTCAATGGATTGTGATTCAGGATAATATGTAAAGCAAATAACACCACCGCCAAATCATTTTTAAGTCATGCTATTCTGTCACAGGAATAAGAAAATAACTAAGACACCAAGGCAGCTTACTGCGTGTGTTGCAAACTCCTCACCCTGCATACTGATCTATCCAAAAGTGCTTTGTAGCTGTGTTTTCTCTATGTATTTCTGACAAGTTTCTAGCTAGTGATGATGGTGCTGACACCAGCAGTCAAGGATCATACTTTGAGAATGTCTCACCAGCAGTCTAAGTCACGGTTCTTCAAAGCTTGCAGGATAACGTGTTCTGAGTTGTTTGCAACCGACTTGCACCAGTGCTCATTCACATATTGAAACTGACTGGGTGGAGAACTAGGAACAAGGCTGTGTTAATAGGAGCGCAGTGGTGTGAATAATCCACTGCCATGGATAATCCAAAAACCATTTCAGCTTAGTTTTGGAAGGTGTTCAAGGCAGATTTTAATTTTGCACAGCACCAGATTTGCCTCATAAATAGGTTTTGCTAAGGCCAGTGTTAAAATCCAGTGACTGTGGTCTCAGTGAACATATTTTCCTCGGGAGGGGATGGGTTTGGCTGCTGACTGGGCAGACAGACCTGGCACTCACAACTCACAAAGCAGACACAAGATCTCCCCAAAGGACAATGGAGAGCTGAGTACCCAGAGGACACTGAAAACTGCAGTTCCTAAGAATGTGCATTAAAGTTAGGAGGAACTGAATTTCTCTCTATATAGTCCCACACTAATTGAGCTCATAACCCGTGGCATTTAGATGCTTTTTCCTGTACCCTTTGTTGCCACCTACATAAAACATAATGACTACAACCAAGGAATAATGAGGGTGGCAGATAAGTGTATATAATTTTGTCTTACAGAGATTGTAAAGAAATAATGCTACCCATAGCTCACAAGTCTTGCTATGACACACAGGCAAATGAAGGATCATCCTTAGAGGTGGTTACAGTTTGAAGATAGTCCTATGAGAAAAGCTTAAAGCTTGGGAAATGTCTCTCTCTTGCTTAGCACCCCTGGACTTAAGCCTTGTTGGCATGTGCCTTTATTGACCCTCTTCTCCCTTTCTTATCTCAGCATCTAACACATCACACAGAAAGACAGTTCAGGGCACACCATCTTGTCAGGCTTTGGAAGAAAGTTTATTCAAGACACTGAGCAAAATTAATTTCAGACAGAAATAAAAACAATGCCATTAATGGGGAAAGTAGTGATATTGTGTCAATTGTGTCCTTGCTATGGAGAAAACACAGTACTAAATGTCCAACACAAGTCACCCTATATTTCATTTTCCAAATCACTCATAATGTTTCCCCCTTGGCATCATTTACAGGTGAGATCACTGTGGCCCAGGAGCACTGTCATGGCAGCTATGTGCTGATTACACAGTCTAAAATTTTGAGTGGACTCTTTGACCCCTCCCACACACCAAGGGAGGAGCAGCCCTGCTAGGCCACAGAGGAGAATTTTGCTGCCATTCCTGAAGATACCTGATAAACCAGGGTCAGATGAAAGGGGAGGAGGTCCCCCCCTATCAGTGGACTTAGAAAGGGGCAGGGAGGAGATGAGGGAGGGTGGGTGGGATTGGAAGGGATTGAGGGAGCAGGGATACAACTGAGATACAAAGTTAATAAACTGTAACTAATATTTTAAAAAATAATAAAAAAGATACAATATATTTTATTCATATCCTTTCCTTTCCCAAAATTCTTCCCAGGGCCTACCCACTCAACTTCAAGTTCATTCCATCTCTGTCTCTGTCTGTCTGGAAACCCAAACAAAATCAGCGAGACGATATCTAGTTTTTAAAATGGCTCCTGAAAAATGAGCGTGGACACCACACAGCACTTATGCACCACTTCAGATTCCCCTTGGCTTTTCACTCTTTGGCTACCCATCTCAGCTCTGGCTATCAGAACAACCAGGCTTAACTTCCACAAGCTCAGAAACCTCAACCTCAAACTTGTGTTCTGTACAGTGCACACGTGCATTCTTGGGTCTCTCCTAGGCATTTCCTAGTGAGAAGAGCTGATGAAAAGTGGAGAAATTTATGCCTTCCCATGCTGATGCTAGGACCAAAAGTCACTTAGAGTTGGAGTCGAAGTACTGGCAGATAAACAGATGAATGCCATCCTTTTTCCTTTGGGTGGATGCCCCTGGGAAAGCAGTCTGTAAACCTCTCTAACCCTAACTCTCCTCTATGATGGAGCCAAATGATCTATTCAATAGCAAAAACTGTTAACTTTGTAGCTTATGATTGTCATGGCTTAAAGCTAGACAGACTGTCCTCTACCTGCTCCAATTCTAAGTACTTCGCTGCAGTTGCTGGTACCATGTTTTTTTTTTTTTGTTTTGTTTTTTTGGTATTAGTTATACTATATTGTAAAAGGTTTTTAATATAATTTTTTTAATGAGGGCACGCATTATTTTTATTTTTCCACTGTATTATTCACAAAAGTTCAAAGGATATTGAGTTTAAAACAGCTCATTATAGACAAAGTTTAAAGAGCAATTTTTGTTCTTTTTTAATATAATTTTTTTATTTATTACAGTTTATTCACTTTGTATCCCAGCTGTAGCCCCACCCTCATCCTCTCCCAATCCCACCCTCACTCCAAAGCAAAGGACACTGTTGTCAGAACAAAATGACAGCTTACAGATTGGGAAAGCATCTTCACCAACCCTATGTATGACAGAGAGCTAATAGCTAGAATATATTAAGAACTCAGGCAGTTAAACAGCAACAAATCAAATGGCAGAGGAACACTTAAAGAACTGCTCAACATCCTTACTCATCAGGGAAATGCAAATCAAAACATGGGTACCATTTTGAGAAGTGTGAAATATCTGGGAAGTGGGATCCCCTTGGAAGATGTAAACAGCTGGGGTGGAGTCCATGAGGATGATGGTTGCCTCAAGTCTAGTCTCTGCGGTGAACCCACCAACACATGAAGACCTCAGTGCCAGAACCCACTGTGGAGGACTTGCTCCCTATGACCTCTTGCTGTGTGCACCATACCTCCTGAAACTATAAATTGCTCCTGTCAAGTATTTTGCCCCAGCAAAGAGGGAAGCACCTCTTGTATGTATTCATGTTGATTCTTTGGTTCACATTTCCTACCCACTTTGTACTTTGTTTAGCCTCCTTAGAGCTGCATACCTGTATAAATGACGCTTCAAATGCCTTTGCCCATAAAAAACTTGTTTCCTAGGAAACTCAAGCTAGGTTAAATTGTTGAATTTTTACAGTCCCCAGAACATGGTGTAGCGTTGCTTTAAGCCCCTGGCGGAAGAGGTCAGATGAAGTAGGAGGAAAAGGGAAATGAGATGAAATACAGACTGGGGGTATGTGTCTATAAAACCTGTCCTAGGAAAAGAAAAAACACGTCGATGCTCTAGTCCATTCAACACAGATATGTTTGTAAGCAAGGAGGGACACAGGGGCAAATAGAGAAAAAAAATGAATGGTTTGTTTTTCTCGTGTTACAGAGGGGTTCTTGGACTTTGTGTGCCTCCAGGCCCACATAGAACTGACTGTCGTGGGAATCTGCTGTATTGAGGCCATGCCTTGTTAAAGGCCCTCCCAATGAAGCAAGGAGATGACCCTCCCAAAGCCAACATCAGAAACTAAATGATCTGTCCAGGTGCTATTGAAACAAACCAACCAACAAACAATAAACCCAAAACAACAACAGCAACAAAACCCATGGCTGTTCCCCAGAAATAAAGCTGTCTGTGGAACATGTGGCTCAGAGCCAGCATTAGAAACGAGCAGGTGTGCCTCAAGAGACAGGTTCCAGCACCTTCCCCAAGCAAGCAAAATTAACATGTGTTTCCTTTCTCCTCTATTCTTGCAAAAATCTGTACAGTAAACCTAGAAGAAAAAAAAATAAAAAGAAAACTCACAAGAAAAAAAGGGTAATTCAGAAATTCTTAGAAAGCATTACTATATATGCTGAAATTAATGAGTTGAAATTTGAGAGCATGTGTTCTCTTCCATATGCTGAAATAAACCCAATTACATATATATTCACCTGAAAACAGATGTACATGTTCAGTTCAACATGATGACATGAAGACAAATTAAGAAAGGCTTACAGTGGGAGGATGAGGAGGAACTGAGGAACTGATTACAGGAGATTGACAATAGTGGTGAAAGAGGATAAAAAGGATTTTTTTTCATTGTAATTCTGTCATGGAGCCAGGCATGGTGGCACATGCCTTTGATCCCAGCACTCAAGGAGGCAGAGGTACACAAATCTCTGTGAGTTTGAGGCCACAAAGCAAGTCCAGGACATCCAAGGCCCTGCTTGAAAAAAAAAAATAAATGCTTTTGTGGCCTTTTTTAAAAATATGATTTGGGTGGTGGATAAGTAAATGAAATATATTTGATACTGAATGTGTAAAATTTAATATGAAGTGCCACAGCTTCCATTCCAAATGCCTATCCTAACTGTATAGAAATTCATTTGATTGTATAGACTTTGGATCTGGTTAATTTTGGTGTGTTTTTCCGATTTCTTTGCAAGGTTTTTAAAGTAAAGTTTATAAGGTTAATAACAAAAAAGAAATGAGTCTAGTGACAAGTTTCTATGTACAAGGACCGTGGGTCAGTTTTCAGGTTAGGAAAGTGCTAGATGGTTGTGTTCCCTCTCATACGCTCCTGTACTTAATGCATTTGGACGGTGTATTTAATTCACCTGCATTTCCCCATAATAATTTCCCCAAGTGCTGAGCAATACCTCAGATGATGGAACAGTTGATAATTTGATCACAGCATACATAGCATAGTAATTAAATCTGTATATATGTGTATGTATTTAAATTCAATAAATTTTTATGAATGAATGAATGAAGATGAGATTAAGAATGGATGGTGAGCTACGGTGATACTATAAATCAGAGCATATATATCACAAAAAGAAAATGTGACAAAAACTTTTCTGGGATAACTTTAAGATATTATACATGCATGAAATATAAATCCTGCCATCATTGAATAAAGTCATATAAATTAAGTTCTCAATAGTCAGTGAACTTAGAGGCTAACAGGAGATATTGGGGTTTCAGTGAGTGCTGTAATAATGCCTGTTAATAATCATTGAATATTCACAGTGGTGTTATCTTTCTCATTAAGGAAATGGTATTTAATTCTCATTAAGTATTCAATGAGATCAATATCATTCTCTTTTGACTGAGAAATACATATACTTAAAGAGTTAAGAATAACATAAAGATAATATAACTGAGATGGGAAGAGACAGAGGAAAGGTGGGAGGTTTGAACCTAGACATTCTTATCTACATGGGTGACAACCCCACACATTCTTGCCTTGGTCAATAATGACAGGACAGCCACTGTATCCATACAATACTGAAAACAGAGGCCTAGCAATCCACACAATTACTGTGGTAAGTCCCTCTTGATTATCTGCCCCCCTTCATTTCAGGCTTAGGGCTCCTTCTACCAAACCAGTATACTCTATGGGAGTCTGAGGTTCTCTATTCTACCTTTATGCCTGATTGCTTTTGTTGTTGTTATTATTATTTTACATGCATGAGTGTTTTGCCTATATGTATGTTTGTTCTCCATTGCATGATGAACCCACAGAGGCCAGTAGAAGTTGACAGATCCTGTATAATTGGAGTTTGAACCGTGTGAGCCACTATGTGGGTGCTGGGAATGGAACTTTTGGAAGAGCAGCCAGTGCTCTTAACTGATGAGCCATCTTTCCAGTCCCTGTGTTTGCCCTCTTTGGCAGCAAGGGGCTCTGTGAGCTTGGTCTGCCCTCCACTCAGAATTGCAAAGTTCATTCATGAAATCCTGTGGGGAGAGAGAATGATACTCTTCACTTTAAAAAAGGTACCGTTTGAACATGGCTTTGTCCCCATGGCTACTTTGATTAACTAACAAGAAACAACTAACTAGATTTACTAGCTATACTTCCTGAAATATGTGGTCTTAGACTCAAGAAAAACTGGGTGATTTTTTTGTTTTGTTTTGTTTTTGTTTTTGTTTTCCTAAAGGCCAAACCACGTAGATACAGAATTCAGAAACAATTGCTTTAATTCTCCTGCTCCTACAGGTGGAGGCAATGACCCTATGAAACGAAAGGACAGAATAACTTAAAACTTCAAGGCAATACAACAGTGCATGATTACTGTTCTGGTGGCTCATTTTCAGACCAAACAAGAACCATACTTACTGTCTGACTCCCAAGTCTTAGCACAATGTACCAATGTGAGGAAGTACCATCCAGTAGTCAAAGGACAGCATTCATCACTTCTGTACTGGTTTTTCGGTGTCATCACGTTGGGCTGGCTCTGTGACAATGGGATATATACCAGTTCCTGCTATCTCTGCCCGGAAATACGTTGAGGACAGAGGAAAATTAGAGTTAATCTTTAGAAGGAGATGGTTCCTATCCCCACTTCCCCCACCTATCCTTTTTGAATCGTTAAGGTATACTTCTGTAGACATAGATTCTCCTGTTTCCAGTTCAGTTCCTTCAGTCCTACCGCCATAATTAGGAAAGTTATACTCACCTTACTTGTGATGAATGGATGTTGTTTGTGGCCTCTTACAATCTCAAAACTTATCTTTGTTTCCACTGAAGAGCTTACCATTTTATCCCTGTATCTTCTATTGTCAGCTCAACCAAAGACTACAACCTCCACTGGATTTCTCAAACCATCACTTGAAGCCTGTGTTGTCTTGACAATGATTCTTTATTATCATGATAATGAGTCTACACTCAGCCTACCCCAACCTCTCTCTAGTCTTATCATAGGCTTTCTAGTCTTGGATGGTAAACTCAATGCAAGTAGCAGATATGTCTCTTTCGGGGCCATCTATTCATGGCTAGCACATAACCTGCACTGTAATTCTAGAATATCTGTGCCATTTCAAAAGGGCTGTTACTAAATCCAAGTTTAGTAACAGGCTTGCCCTAGCAGTAAATGAGGACCTAGACCCCTAATCAAGATGCTAAGTTATATAAAGAGGAAGAACTCAAATCGGCAAGCTTTCTAGCATCCTGTTTGTTATTTTTTCTAGCTTGATACTGCCCTGTGTTAACTGGAATGAAAATGGCCCTATAGGCTGATAGGGACTGATGCTTTTGGGCGGTGTCACTTTGTTGGAGTAGGCTACTCCCAGCGATACACTTTCCCCAACAGTGCCACAACCCTAGATAGGAGAGGGAAGGTTGGTGAGTACAGAGGGCACATACCCCTTTACTTCTCCTAATGGTTAGGGTCCATGGGTTCTTTTAGGGCTATACTGATTCTCCCTCAACAGCAGACACAGCAAGCAGTCTCCTTCAAGCCAGTGTTTTGAAACATTCCTCTCTGTCTGTTTCTAAGGCACCACACCACCAATCTCTGCTCTCTCCAAACAGCTACACACCACACACACACCACAAGGTAATACCGGACACCACACCTTCTTTCTGGACTCTCATATTTATAGCCTCAGAGCCTTAGATCATACCTCTCTCTTTGCCACACATGGCATGCCATTAGCAGCTGGCAAAGGCCATACTCCACATGAGACAATTATTAGATGTACACAAACGAAAGCCCAACTAAAATCACATGCTTGGTATTAAAACAAAAACAAAGTTACATAACATAACTGAGTTTTTAATGAAACCAAAACTTCCATTATTGCCTTTGCCTTGATATCTCTTCACAACACTAGAAACCCTAACCAAAATATGTACCTTCATAATTTATCTAAGCCCTACCATGCCAATGACATTAGTCTGTGGTACCCAGGGCCTGTAACTTACTTAGCATACGAGGTCCCACATACCAACTCAAACAGAAACCTCATTGCTATTGATCTCACATTATCGATCTGTTAACCAGGAAAGGGGGCAGAAGCAGATCTTGAGGAAGACCGGCCTTAGTAGTTTTCTCTACAGTTTCAAGCCAAGCATGATGCAAGTGGATGGTCCCCTGGGAAAGAGGAACACTTATGTGGCCCAGGAAGACAGTGGGATCTGAAGACGGAAGTTATTTAAATTCTTCAGCCCACATATCAACACAGGCTAGGGTCACATTATCTCCACTAGGCTCTTCTTTGCCAGGAAGAGAGTTTAGTTTTCCTCTAAAAATATACCCTCTTCCTGCCCTTAGTTTCTTTACCCTCCAGCTACAGGTAAATGGTTCTTTTAAAATGTTGCCAGGAGGATCTTTGACTCTCATGCATTACATTAAATTGGTCCTCAGTTCTCTACACTTGTCAGTTTATCTCTTAAGGTGTCAGTAGTGATCAGTACACTGTCGTTTTAATTAGTGCTCTCAGGCATCTTTGGATTCCAACGGCATTCTGTCCATGGATACAGTCCTCCCACTTGGGTCCTGTATTGGGGTCATCACAGATAAGATTCTCAGCTTATCGCTATCCCTGCTCTCTCATAGGACCACTGCTGCGTCATATCCATCACTAATAGTATCTTCAAAACCACTTGGCTCATAAGAATCCATCTCCCAAATACAGTTCCTGCATCTGCTTCCTAGCACCACTCCTAGGGACAACTCTACCAGGCACATTTTTTTTTAACAGCTAGAAATAAGACAGGAGGTCAAGGATAAACAGTGGTCTTTCTGCCTAGGACAGCTTGATTCTTATTAGTGTTTCTTTTTATATATCTACCTACATGTCCTCCAATACAATTCTCTCTCATCTTCTTCTTTTCTCTCAACCACCCAACACACTTCTGCTCTTAGAATAATGGTCTAAAATCAGTTACAAGCTATGACTATGGCTCAGTGGGTAAAATGCTTGCCACATAGGAGTAAGTACCTGAGTTCGAATCCCCCAGAACCCACAGTCCAGGACAGTAGTATGTAACTGTAATTTTAATACTCTTACTATAATGGAAATGTGAAAAGAAGACAGTCCTTGAAGCTCATAGGCCAGCTAGCTTGCTTTGCCTAGAAGAGAAGAACAAAAAGATCCTATCTCAGATAGGATGGAAGGTGAGGACCAAACTTAAAAAGTTATCTTCTGATCTTCATACATGCATGTTCATTCACACACACACACACATACACACACACACGCACACGTATAATGTGTGTACATATGTATATACATGTACACACAAGTACATACAGGAACACACACATATGTAAATACGCACACATGAATATACACGTATACAAATAACCAAATTAAATTCTTTCCAAATAGCAAGCAATTTTAAAATTTTTCTTTTCATTTCTTATCCCCAATTCTAGATTTAAAAGATATTTAACTCGACCATGGTAATGGCCAATGACCTTGGGTGTTAAGGAGGTTATGTGATAGAGTAAAAGCATGCCTTGGGTCTGTGGGTGGCAGAGAAGTAGAGAAGAGAAAAGGTTGAGTAGAAACAGCAAGCTTTTCCACTAGGGCTCTTTTCTCTTACAATAGATCAGATGGATTACTGATGTGAAAGAACAGCTTATAAAGAACAAAAATGCACCAGTATTTTTTGATAAAATTTGCCTCTAGAGATAGTATGGCCTTATATGAAGATAAATTGAATAAATGTTCCATGAAGACAGAAGCAGCATTGATGTTATTCAGTAATGTGTTTCCAGCAGTGATAAAAACACCCAAGTCATAGTTTTTTTGTCAGTGAATTTCTTGAATGAGTGGCTTAATGTCTAATTCCATACAGACATATTTTAAATACTTCTGTACACACTCCCTGCTCTTCTGCAGTTATTCCGTCTGTAAAATGGGTGTAACAACAGAAGCTTATTGATTCCCATCACTCAGGGAGGCAGAGGCAGGTGTATGGCTGTGAGTTCCAGGCCAGCCTGGTCTACAAAGCAAGTCGAGGATGGCCAGGACTACATAGAGAAACCTTGTCTCAAAAAAAACAAGCAAACAACAACAACAAAACTCAACTGAACACATTTTCAAACACAAGTTAACTGAGTAAGAAATAGCTCTTATATATAGAGACGAAGGATGCAACAACAGTTACTGAAAGAATAAGAAGTGTTGTGGATATAAACATGTTTTTATATTAATCCCAGGTATGGGATATGGGACTGATCCAGATAGTCCACAGCAGCAAACTATTTGCCTCATTTGGGCTCTGAGAGGAGTTCTTTGCCAGCCAGCAGAGCATTGTTTAAATCTGAGAACTCTAGACAGAGATTAAATGCCAGAGTCCAGAGAGTGTGGAAGAGCTCCAAGAAGGAACAAGGATACTTCTGCTTCCCGCTGCAGCTCCTGGTTACTGTTGAGGTAAGACAAACAGTTGGAGATCTGAAATGAGGATTGGACTGGCTCCAAGGAACCAGGATTAGGATGACCCTAACCAGCAGGAAGCAGCTAAGAGAACTGTGTCCCTTCTTCCACTAACCCTTTCTCTCTCCTACCTGGGGGTGGGGTGTTGGAAGGGATTGGGGTAGGCAGAATGAGATATAAGAAATGATAATAAAGGTGTTTTTAAAAAGTAGGACAACAAAGAAGGACCTAATATAAAGGGTAAGTGGCACCTTCCTTGAGGAAGATGTGCTTTTAGTTTTTAGAAGTGAGAAAATACAGGTGAGTAACTAGACCAGAACCAAAGGTGGTTATGCCTGAAAACAACAACAACAACAACAACAACAAAAATGAACAACAAGAAAAACCCATTAGATCCTTCCACCTGGTGAGAAAGGAAAAGTAGCTAAAAACAGCCTCAGCAACAAACAAAAATAAGGCAGTTTGCACACACACACACACACACACACACACACACACACACAAAAACACCCTTCAGACAGCTCTGCTTCTGGAGACCACTGCTCTTTGCCTGGCTTTCTCCATGAAATCTCCTGTTCATGAGGGAGTGATTTGAGGGAATTAAGCAAACTGCAGATGTTGCCTCCACAGAGTATGTCAGGCCTTCTGTGGATACCAAGCATAAGGGTATAATTCTGAGCTGATGGCTGATGGAATGAAAAGCACATCTCTCTTCCACCTGCCTTTTTAATTTTTTTTTTCCTCTCCACCCCTTGCAAACAGCACAGACGGGGAGGAGAAAAGCAGACGGTTCAAACTGGTACATTACGTGGGCACAAACAAGTTAGGGAAAAACATCTTTGCATGGTGAGAAAAATTCCACTCCTTTCTTGGACAATTTCTGAAGTATTGGAAACCATGGAAACCAATATAAATGTAGCCAGTGCATTGTACATTCTCAGTCGGAACAATAAAAACACAAACTTAATCTGTTAAGAAAAAGTTAAAAATAAACAGAATTTGGACAGCAAAGTTTAACAATGCTTCTTCTTCTTTCTGATGAAAGCTTAGAGGAATGAACAACTTCAAAGAATAAAGCTACTTATTATCTCATAAAAAATCTATGCATCCATACATATAATACCTATATACATACAAGGTCTATATGATCTACATGGAGTTAGCATATAGTATAATAATAATATTCTTTATGTGCATATTTATAGAACTCTAGAGCTCATAATATTCCTAGAGCAAAAGCATTGTTAGACCATAAAACCATGTAATAGTAAATGGCCAGCAGTATACTTAGGTGTGTAAATATTAGCTTTCAATAATTCATCTGTCACCCCATCTCAATAAAAATATGTTTAAAACTATGATAAAGGCCTTATTTTAAATGAGGGTTGGAAAATTTAAAATTCATGTGACTCATGAATTCATGAAAAAAAAAATCAGTGTATGTATTGTTTAGGTACAGTTGTAAAACAGTTTAGCGTGCAGAAAAGAACAAGAAACTGATCCTTTGTTGGCCTTCACTAGAGAAAGCTAGCAGAAGGGCCAATAACTGTCATTAAAAGAAAGGGAAAGGTTACTCCCGATTTGTATTACGGCATGGGAACCTCTTAGATGCAAGGAGATTCCTGTCAGAAGCATTTCGGCATGAATCAAATTGCTTATGAAGCCATCTTCCGAGAAGTCAGAGGCAATGTAATGAAGACATGTGACATGCAGAGAAAAGAAATCTAAATCACCTCAAAATGTGAACTTTTCTTCCTGCCTCATGGGTGTCACATCATGAGACACCACCTTAGGATGGATGGACTCAATGTGCCGAAACACTTAAATGCCCTGTGCGCTTTCTTCTCTCCACACTTTGGTTTTTCACATTGAAGCTCAGTTTTAGCTTTAGTCAAAATAAACCCACCAACTAGGAAGCACAACACAGTGCATTGTTCTGAACTGTAAGAGGAAGTGTAATCTGGTCTGGCTGTTCAGTGGGTGTTGGCGCAAACCTGATAAGGTGGACCCCGACTTTTACGTATTAAAGAGAGTTTTGTTTCCTGCCCTGCATTCAAAAAAAGAAACTTAATGTTGACTTGTGAAATAAAATGAAATAAAAACACAAAGTAAACTGAACCATTGAGAAATTTATCCTCACGTTATTTTGAGGTTTTCACTTCCTGAAGCAGCCCATTTCCTACCTTTAATAAGTTTGCATTTGCTGTGCTCAGCATAATTGGACACAGCTGCCTGAGTTTTCTGCCAGGGTATAAGGAAAAATGGAGTTATTATTAGTGCTTGCTATTGCAACCTGCCTGGCCAATGTAAATCTTAAGATTCAAGTGTTTATTGGTTGTGAATTTTCCATTGTGAGGGCGCCTAGGAAGTCCCTTCACTAATAGGAATCTGGAGAAGGAGGCTGCAAAGCACCAGTATCCAATCACTAAACTAATTGCTTAGCCCATCCACAATGTCAGAGTCAAGAATAGACACATTAGACCGCACGAAATTGGCTGTGCTGAAAATGAATAACTGCGTGGAGCAACTTTAAGGAGCTGCAAGGGAAGCGAAGCTGGTGATGCATTAGTTCCCAGGATCTTGTAGAAGCGTAACTTCCCGGTGGAGCAGTTCTGAAATCAGTATTGGTCTGAGTTTCTTCAGTAGAACTATGTAAAGGACTGTCTGGGTCGAAGCGTTTTCTTTAGGAGACGCTGGGAAGTTTTGTGTGGCAGATTTTTTTTTTTTTTCCTGGAGAGAAATGAACAAAAGTTTCCTCAATCCAGATGGTAAGGAAACAACGGTAAGGATGGTAAGGATACTGCCAAAGTCCAACTCAGTCTTGCGCCCAAGAGTTTTAAGCGGGTTGTTATTGGAATATGGTTGAGAGGTTACTTTAAAAGAGCAAGAGTGACTCAAAGGCAGCGGCATCACTAAAGCTCACCCCAGCATGAGGGGCAGCTATGCTGGAAGGTCCGAGCACACTCCACCATAGCCTCCGAGACATTTCAACAGGTGAAGAGCAACTGCAAGGCTCATTGATGTGAGCCTCTTCCGCCAGCTCTGCCAGTCTTTGTTGGGCTAGTTCAGTGGTTCTCAAACTTCCTGCTGCTGCTACTCTTCAATATAGTTCCTCATGTTGTGGTGGCTCCAACCATAAAGTTATTTTTGTTTCTACTTCATCACTTTGCTATCGTGAATCATAATGTAAATACCTGTGCGTTCGTATGGTCTTCGGCGACCCCTGTGAACCACTGTTCTAGAATGCCTGGCTGGACCTTGCTTCTTCCTGGCTGCTGTCTGGGTCTCTGATTCTTCCAGGTAGTTGGGCTTCTTTGAGAGTCTTCCTTGCAGCTCGCCTTGCCTAAGGTGACTCTCAGCAATCTCGACGGCTTATTTACTCTTGGCGGATGGAGGGAACCTAGTAATCTGGTCAGTTGCGGTAATTTCCTGAAGCTGTTTTGAGTTGTTTTCTTCATGCCTTGATGGAGCGCCCCTTCAGAATGGAGTATTACACTGATACACACAGCAACTTGTTGTTTCACTTCCCTGTAAACATCCTATCCTAAAATATCCCATCCTTTCCCTTTCTTTCCCTTTACATTCCACGACATAAGAAGTTTTCCTCCAAAATGGAAGGTTTTAGCTTTGGAGGAAACTGCTATACAACAGAACAGTGATAAAGGGGAAGGAAGGCAGCCAAGAAAAAGCACAGCTTCCACAAGGAGCAAACAGAACTTAGCCTCACAGAAAAACAGAAAGCTCTTACTAAGGATGACTTACAATTATCGTAATTGTAAGCTGAGGTGTTCACACACTGGCTCTTGGAGGCTGTTTTCCTGTCACACTTTGTTTTGATTTTAAGTCCTTAGCATTTCTCAACTTCTATGAATAGAAGTAAGACCACCCTTTATTATTTTAGAGAAAAATCCTTAGGCAAAAGAAATGCAGATATTGGCAATGGAAGAATAGAACACAATAAAAAAAAAACACTGTAAAAATGGTTTTAGAGACTGCCTTAAAACTCCCGCGAGTACAGGGATATACAAGATAGAATCTTTAGTCTCCAAGATTAGTAGTAACCTCCGGGGTCACTGTGTGGATGGAGAATGGAAGGCCGTTAGGGCTGCTTTAAATAAGTATCTGTGAGCAAGTCAGGACGGAAACCAACACAGGCATGTAACTGTCAGCGTTAATCATACAGACCTGGCAGAGATTCTCTACAAAGGTTCAGACACTAAATATTTCTGGCAATTCGGCTCACACACAGTCACTGTCACACATTCCTCCTTTTTTTTTTTTTTTTTTTGTATTTGTTTTTCTTACTAATCCTTCTTCAAAAAAGAACTTACTTGAGTTTCATGGTATATTATAATTGTGTGTGTTTGTGTATGTGTGTCTGTCTGGATTTGTTCCATTAGTCAAAGTTGGAAAAGTAAATTTTTTCAATTCCGTTTTACATAAAAACGATTTGAAGCATTTGACCATCAGTTTGACTTCTAAAAGGTAGGGTCTGATCTGCTTATTTAATTTGCTGTTGTCAACATCTTGCTAAAAGAGTTTTTTGCATATGGATGTCATTTAAGAAATTTTCAATGAATAAATAGTTCAAATAGCAGTTCTGGCTGAGAGAACACAATTGCAATTATTCCTATGCACTGGTAATGGGTCCTTTGTCAGCTTTTATGTGCCGACCGTTTACAAATGCTTTAAGGTCTTAGTGATTCATAGAACCTGAGGAGAAATCAGATGTCTTTAGCGTATAACATTGTGTATGAAGAACACCATTTAAAAATTATATGGCGTGGCTCAGAGGCAGGCTGAATTAATATTAACAATTCCTGTTTTTTCTTTGTGTTTGGACAATCTTTGACAGATCTTGGGGTAGAAAGAGAATTATATAGTCAAGAAATTTGGTCAATCCATCTAGGTACACAGAGAGTAGATACTTCAAAGAGTTATGGTTGCCACTGTCCTGTTGCAAAATAATCAGCAGAGTGAATGACATGGGGACCAGTGTTTTTCAGACAAGAAGCCAAGAAAAATGCATCTCCTACTGAACTTTGCAAAGCAGAAAGAGATTCTACCACCAGATTGACTGCACCCATCTTGGAGACAGGGAACAGTCTGGCTAAAATCAAACACTAAACCAACTTGATGCAAAGCTCACTCAGCTGTGAGGTGTGGATTATCTGGCACATTTCATGGAAGAGAAAAGGGCCTTGAGATATGGAGAGACTTAGTTAACTATGGTTAGATCATATTATTCTGGATCTGGGTGGGGTTGGGTTTGTTGTTTGTGTGTTTTGTTCTCCTTGTGACAAGGTCTTACTATATTGCTCAAGTTGAATGTGGAGTCATAATCCTCCTGCCTCATGCTTTCAAGTTCTAGGTACAGGCAAGGATTACTATATCTAACTCTAGCCTGACTATTTAATGGACTTAAATCAACTATTTGTTATGCTGACAGACAGTGAATCCAAGAAAAGGCTCAGTGGAGATGACTTTGCCCATAGTGTCTGACCCTTTTCTCTGGACAGTAGGAGACACATATGGGAAAGCAAGTAATGTGAGGAGATACAAGGGAAGTTTTAGAGTGAGGAAAGGGAAGGAGAAAATGTGTAATTATTATTATATTGTTAAAAATTAAAATGAGTTGAACAAAAATAATTAGAAAATAGAAACTTAAGTAAGTTTCCCTTATAAAGGGAAAGAAATGAATGGAAATGAGTTGTAAGGTAAGACAAAGGTAGCATACATTAAGGACTAGATATTTAGGACAATGGGAACTGAAAATGGTGATGAGAAGCAAATAATTCAAGAAGCTATCTTACTATGAACAAATTGACCTGATCTCATCATCAAAAGTGATATCGGGTCCTGATATGACTAAAAAGGCTCTTGTGTATTTTATGATAGGAATTCAGTTGGCGAATGATAATGCTCACAATCTCTGTATGCCGCAGGCAAGGAAACATATGTAAGAACACGGGTGTTTGTTACATAATCTTGTACAGACCATCTGATATATCACTGATATGTCAAGTCATAGGATCTCCTTTACCTTCTTTTACAAACACTTAATGTATACTCTTGGAGGGAAAAATTCTCACCACTATTTTAAACAGGAAGGATCCATAAAATTACAAAATTTGTGTGAATTAATTTCAGGGGAAAAAAACCTGAATACTATTGATTGGATCTTTTTTGAGACAGGAAACTTCCTGGAGAGGGTGAGGTGTCCACTAAGCCCCAGAACATCCCTTCTATGAGAAGGAGGAAGCATGGTGGTACCCTAGGGAAAACCTGTAATGTAGGCAAATAGAGATAGACTCTTGATTCTCAAGAACAGATTGGCAAAGGAGTCACCTTGAAGTAAAAGGAGTAAATGACATCAGCTAGTACGGTCTGTCTGTACCAACTGGAAGAACATCATATAGAATGTTCGGTGTGTGTTTCCCCAAAAGTCAAGAGAATATTTTATATGTGGAAATAGAGTTAAAATTTATTTTGAGGGAAATGTTCTAAAATCAGTGAGAAGTACATAGATATTTTTAAAATGTTGCCATAGTTTACAGCATTTTTATATCCCATAAACTGAGATAAAGGATCAATAAATTCATAGATAATATAAAAGAATATTAACATGTTAAAATGAGAGAAGGTAAATGAAGAATTCAAATCCACAAACAGATAACAAAAATAAAATAAAGACAACAAAGATGGAATAATAGAAAACTGTGGTAAAAGGCGGCTCAGTGGGGAAAAGTGCTTGCCAACAAACCCAATGACGTGAGTTCAATCCCCCAGAGCCCACATCGTGAAACAAGACAACTAAGTCTCAAATTATTCTCTTACTACCATAAGCACACATGCAACACAACACAGCAGAACAGACACACATACACACACACAATAAATACATGTAAAGTAAGAAAAGAAAAATAATAAATAAGATATATTTGTTTCGTTGAATAAAGATGTAAGTTTGTATCCTAGACAGGTACTTTTTTAATTTTTATTTTTATTAATTACAGTTTATTTATCCACTTTGTATCTCTCCCTGTATCTCCTCTGCTCCCAAGCCCACTCTCCTTCCCCATCTCCACCCATGCCCCTCCCCCAGTCCACTGAAGGGGAGGTCTTCCTCTCCTTGTTTCCGATCCTAGTCTATCAGGTCTCATCACTACTGTCTGTATTGTTTCCATCTGTGGCCTGGTAAGGCTGTATTCCCCTCAGGGAGATGTGATCAAAGAGCCAGCCACTGAGTTCATGTCAGAGACAGTCCCTGTTCCCATTACTATGGAACCCACTTGGATCAAAGCAGATACTGGGACAGGTACATTTTAAATTTAATTTTAAAACATCAAAGCAACCATAAGTAGAATACAAAGGTGGTCTCTCACTTTGTGACTACACTGTCATGTTTGGGTGTAACAATCTACATCTCTTATTTTTCTAGTTAACTGGTCTTGCTAGTAAACAAATCACATTGGCAGGAGGCTCGGTGGTTACTTTCCTCTCTGGGGTCCAGGGGCCGTAATGGCTTAGCTATCCCAAAATGGTTAGTCTGAAAGATGTGCGTAAAAACTAAAAACAAACAAATAAACAAAATTGTGGAGTGAGGGTGTCATGGCTGTGGCTTTCCTTTCTCATTTCCCAAATAAATTGCTGCCGAGGAATTGTTTATAGTCTGGAAACAAGATTGAATCCCTGAGGATTGTTCACTCATTCAGAAAATTGCCCTAGCTGTCATAGTTCCTGAAGGAGACTGAACCAGGAAGAACCAGGCATGGGTGTCACTAATTTGGTTATTTCTTTTACCTTGGAGTTCCTTGCCTGGCTCTGTCAGAACCACCTACTATTCTGAAGAGGGCTGCCATAGGAATGGAGCTGGTCACCATCTCCTGGCTCAGAAACAGGTCTTTTTCCTAGCGTGAGCTCCTATAAACTGTCAAGACACAAAGGCTCTGGTGACATTTAGTTTCTGTGGACAAAAGAATGCATCTAACCTTCTGAAAGGCTTCTGGCATCTCCAAGGTATCTGATAATTCTGAGGGCACGAGTTTCAATGAATCTACCTTGCTATGCTTCTAAGTATGACACTCATCTCAGATGAGCCTTTCTCTTCTGCCTTTAACACTATGCACATTTGACAATGTCTTCTTGCAAATGTGTAGCTATCAGTCATTATGACAAATGAAATAATGTGTGTACGTGTGTAGTAGTATGTGTGTGTGTGTGTGTATAAAAGAACATAAAAAGCATATCAATGAACAAAGTTTAGTGGAAAAATGTATCAGACATAGTTTGAATAAAATCAAAGCCAAAGAAAATGATGACAGTTATAGTACTTAAATTAAATGTAAAATAAGGCCATTTGAAGGGGAAGTCAAAATCATTCTAGGAATGCAATATTAAAATACAGTAAAAAAGCAATCATCAGAATTAGCAAGAGAGATTAAAAGAAAAGTAAGGAAATATGAAAATGCAATAGAACACTCGGGCGTTTGACAGAATGTGCATGGAGAGAAACACATATAAACAATAGAGAGTAGAATCGCATGCAATGCACAATTACACATATAATGGATTTTTGCGTACTAAAATTCTATCTCATTTTTAAAGATTACAGAACATTTACCTAAATTGGTTATATTCTATGACTATAAAACCTGTGTTAGTTCTCCAAGGTAGAATTATATTCCACTTCCTCTGATAACAATCCAATAAAGGCAACATTAAACAATAAAAGTATATTTCAGAAACCGACACAAGAAAATTCTTTAAAGGAAAAAATCAAAACTATAATTACAAGCTATTTAAAAAATAATGGCATTTAAATTACTATAGTGTAGAAAACAGTAAAGCAAAATGAAAGAAATGCACACCTTTGAATTAGACTAATATTTTACAAGAAATAAAAGTTGAAATACATTAGACTTTTAACCTCAAGATTTAAAAAACTAAAATACATTTGAGTTCTAAAATAAAATTATTAATCAAAAATTAACTAGAAAATATATTCAAACAGAGGCAAAACACTGATGTTTGAGTATATATATATATATATTTATTTTTTCAGAAAGGCACAGAGGACTCTGACCTGATGAAATCAAGAGACCTTGAGAAAAGAAAGACCAAGGAAAAATTACAATGCAACATTTGGTGTTAGCATCTTTATTTTGTTATTAGATATGGGATGAAGGAAGATTAATTATGCTGCTTTGTACATACACAGTAGATGCTATAAAATACTAAAAATTTAAAGGAAAAAAGAAACATTCAAAAAATTAAAATTAACAAGGGTCTATTGAAGTAGAGAAAAGCAAATTCAAATCAATGACTGCATTCCAAATAACAATGTAAATGCTGAAGACAGCTTTTAAAATTAAATCTAATTTTAAATATACTAGTATATTAAAATAATAAAAGGTGAGTTAAAGGACAATTAGCCTGTTTGAAACTTCAGCTCCTATAGCTCCTGCTTTATGAAGTTACATGGAATATGGTTGGTTTATCTTCATATCGTCAACTATGAAGTGTTAATACCATTTAACCTCATGAAATTGTAGTGACAATTTCAAAAGATTGCATACATAAAATATTTAGTAATATTTATTGAATATATAACAATAAAACTTAGTAGTAATCACTCAATAAATGTAACTTTTTTCATTTTATTATTAGCCTTTCAAAAAATCTATTTCAAAACTGTAAGCAAGATTTACTTTTAAATGTATAACACATTTTATTGCATCAATGGATCAAAGGAATTTTGGAAAACTGTGATTACCCTAGTATATTTTGAATAGTACTAATACAATATAATATACATTTTTCATAAAACACCCTTCCAGGAAATGAGAAATGTACAATTAGTATTCAACAAATTGAAATTTTAATTATAGAATAAGAAATACGTTACACTTCTTAATCAGATTTCCATTTGAAAGTGATGTCATGTCCGTAAGCGAACATTTCAATGTTCTTCACCTAAGAAGAGCAACAACAACAAAAAACGCATTCCAGTTTTAGCTGAATGAGGAGAGCTATAGGCTTGTGTCTTAAGACCTGTCAGAGGACTGACAAAAGCCATAGACTAAAAGCAGAAGCCATGAAAGTGAGGACTGAGTGAGGTCATGGCCTCAGATCACAGCTGTTTAAAGCAAAAATTTCCAAGGTAAGGATGGTCCATGTTCTTTCAAAACCCAAATCATTGGCTGATGTGAATCCAATGGGACCCTATGCTGGCATCAGGTATTCGCAGAAGCAGCTCTGACATATCCAGTACAGGAAACAGAATAGACATAAACACTTCAGCTGAGAGATCAGCCTGTGTCTTTGGAAGCACTTGATGTGACATTCTCAACCATTTGGTACATTGTACCTTGGTCACAGGAAAAATAAAATCTAAAGTAAGGACCAGGTCAAAGGACAAATGCTAAGATGTCTGGATACTCCTTTCCCAACAGGAACTATAGTAATTAGTTGGTCCCAGAAAAGGCATTTCAAAATGAGTGTTTCAAAGACACCTACACATGCATACACACCATCTCAATATCTGTGCAAACTATTCCACAAAACATAGAAGGGGGAAGAGAAAGAGAGGTATTTGATCAACAATATGTGCTATAGAAATGTGGGAAAGTCCATCCTGAATGTTAAAAGCCAACAATGGACATGAGTCTCTGGAGGATGAGCTAAGAGAAGTCACAACAAGATGACAGAAGCATGTAGAATCCACTCAGACATTTAGGGGACTCAACAACGACAATATCTCCAGCATTAAAAGAAGGTAAAATCAGAATAAACTTGGGCACTGTGTGAAGAAAAGAATAAATTAGAGGTTAGGATACAATGGCGTTTGTTTGTTTGTTTGTTTGTTTGTTTTAAATGTTTTATTAATTATTATTATTTATTACAATTTATTCACTTTGTATCCTGGCTGTGGTCCCCTCCCTCTTCTCCTCCCAATCCCACCCTCCCTACCTCCCTCTTCTCCTCCAATGTCCCTCCCCTGTTTCACTAATAGGATATAGTTTTTAAACAAAGTAAAATAATATAGAAGTAGAGTAAAAAGCATTTGAGAAAGTTCTAACTTACAACAATGGCTCATTTATCAATTTATAAATTTATAATAAAAATCATCACTGAAAAATATCAAGCATAATATAGCTTAAAACAATACTTTTGAAAGATTTAAACTAGTTTAAACAATAAAAACTGGTTGTGGTGACTTATGCCTGTGTTCCTTTCATGCAAGGGGCTGAAGCAGGAGAATTACTGTAAATTTGACAGTTTGTGTCTACTTTGTGCTACTTAGAAAATTTGAGAACATGGCATGAAGTCCTGACCCTACCTAGAAACAAGACAAACAAAAACCAATTGGCTTGGTAACTCAAAAGCCATTTTTTTTCTGAACCCTTTTTAAGATGGTCTGTGCTATCCCTCTCTGGGGTCAAAGAAACAAAGACCACTGCCCACGTGTGGAATTCACAATGACATAGGGTCCAATGGCCAGCTCAGAATGACAGCCCCACAGATCTAATGACCCTCTCTATATCTTACCACAAGCAGCAGAAAGAACTGACAGCATCCCAAGCAGAACAAACCAGAAAAGAAAGTAAAAGTCACCCTTCACTCAGGCACAGAACTCACATTTGGAACCCAAGAAATGTCTATTAAAATGTAGTCCATGAAGCTGAAGCCCAGGGCAGTAAGAATGGAAGGGATGGACAGCAGGGAGGAGCAGGCAGAGGGAGAGAATGGGAACGAGCAGGATGGAGAAAGGAAAGGAATCAAATGGTGTCTTCTTCCAAAGCATCAGACCCACTGTTTCAGAGGAAAATTGTATTACATACCTTGAAGAAAATCATAGCAATATTATTTAAAGTTTTCCAGAATACAAGAAACTAAAAAAAAAAATAGACAAAAAACTTCCGAATAATTTTGTTTTAATCTTTTCATTTGTGGTAATAATTTTATTTAGTCTTTAGAATTCAGTACATGTATATGATTAAACATGATCAAATATGTATTTCTCCATCAATGGTCCCTTTATCCCCCCAAGATGTCCCTGACCCAAATTCATGTCTTACTTTTTTATGTAATTATTTCTTTTCATAACTAAGTACAATTAGTGTTACCTGTGTATGGAGTATGTTGCCAGAACCTGTGTTTACACCGGGGTATAAATGCAAGTGTTTGAGAATACTTGCTGTATCATTATGTAAATATTAATAAATTAACCTTTAATCAAAAGATCTGAGAGTAAGAACTACAGGCAACTAAAGAATGATGAGTATGTGAGAAAATAGTCTTCCACAGGGGAGACCCCCTCCCAGCTGATTTTCCAATACTAAGTGTTCAGCCCTGAAATCATAGAAAGACGAGTAACATTATATAGACTAAGCAGATTATGTTTACATATTTAAAATATATATATTCTTGTATATTATATATACATTTGTATGTAAATATTTATAAATAGAATATATATTTATCTATTTCCAAATTAAATAAAAGAAAGCCAGGAACCATGAATTGAGAGAGAGTAGGAGGGTAAGGCATATGAAATGGGTTGGAGGAAGAAAGAGGAAAAAGAAAATTGATGTAACTATATTTAATTTTAAATATAAAAACAAATTCAAAACAAAGAAATATTCAAAAGAAATTGTTCTTTACATAAAATGAGACATTTTCCCATTATAGCTGTATAAACTATTCAACAGAGGTTGTTTTCAACTACACAAGCATTGAGAACTACCCATTAGAATGAGATCTCATGTCACAGCCATCACATTTCAAACTTTCAAACTTGGTACATACCTAGATATAGTACGTGGTAGGTAAATGCAAAACACACACACACACACACACACACATTGTTTATTAAATATTTAATTATCAAAGATGTTCAGAAATAGTTTTCTTGGGGTTTCCACTGCTATGAAGAGACACCATGACCACAGCCTCTTTCATAAAGGAAACCATTTAATTGGGGCTGGCTGACACGTTTAGTATATTGTCGTTGAGTAGGAAGCACAGTGGTGCACAGGCAGACATAATGCTTAAGGATCAACAGGTAGCAGGAAGAAAGACAATCTCCGGGTCTGGCTTAAGATTCTGAAACCCCAAAGCCCACCCTTAGTGACACACTTCCTCCAACAACGTTACACATACTCCAAGGAGGCGCTACCTCCTATTAATACCACTTCCTGGTGAATAAGCATTGAAATCTATGAGCTTATGGGGGCCATTCTTGTTCAAACCACCACAACCATGCATTGCTATTTACAGAAAGACAACTTTCATATTTTTTATGAATGAGCTATTGTACTCTAGAAATTCTAACTCATATCCACAAAGAGCATAGTTAGAGCTGTTCCACACGCTAGTATTGTCTGTTGTCCACCAACCTTAAAATGGCTGACCATCACAGATACCACTAAGGAGCTACATATACTTAGAGTAAATAGATGGTAGGTAGGTAGGTACAGACATGATAAACAGATGACACACATAGATGATTTCATACATATTAAAAGTATGTTGTATATGAATGTTATTACATGTGATAGAGAAATAGTTTGTAGGTAGATTGATGCATAGCAGATGGGTGTAGACAGTTTATAGATAAATAAAGATATAGACTGTAAATAAATAAGTTATGGATAAATACAAATAGTTGATAGTCATAGATGATAGAGAGCAGATAGATGATAGATAGATGACAGATGATAGACTGTAGATCAAAGGTGATAGACAAGTGACAAACATATTGGTTGATGACAGATAAGTAGTTAGACCTTAAAATATTATAAACATATTAGAAGCAAGTCTGGGTTTTAGCATATTATGATTCAAATTACTTAGAATATGTACAATCCTTTACTCATAGTATTCATTTCATATGATCAGTTATTTTTCTCGAAGTATATGAAAACTTTATGACGTGGGTGTCTATGTGGAAAGGTGAAAGAAGGGGTCAGATAGAGATCGGGTATAAGCAAATCCTAAACTCTGCTGGTGAGAATACACCCTGAATCCCCTGAACCAGAAGATTTAAAAGTAGCAATATCATGAGGTGGAAGATAAGTTAGTGCATGAGAGCAGTGTATAACAGCATTAAGTGCATGAAAGCATTATGCAGAACAGCACATATGGGTCATATCTATTTTGTCTGAGATATATAATGATTGCACGGAACAAAAGACAGACGGGCGTTCATAACAAAGACAGCTACAAGCTGAGAGGCTTTCATTCTCTGCTTCTAGTTTTCAAAGTTTCACTTTGTTACTAAAAATCTTTGGTTTAATAATAAAATTAACAGTGGCAACTTAAGAAAGATGTGTGTGAAAGCCCCAGGGGAGTATGGAAGAACAGCTAGTTTCAAACCTGAGCTCTCTACTTCTCATCTGACAATGGACGCAGCAGAGCGCTCATCGCATTCAAAGACCACTGAAACAATAGAACAATGAAAACCATGGCACAAGTCTCTCAGTTGCGAAAATATTACACCAAACAATTGGGCTTAGGTACTCTTCAGAATTCACATATTTTTTGTTTTAGTGATGCAATAGTGTAGGACTAATATATTATGTATCAATATCATCCCTTAAGTGGTCAATTATATACTTCTTTAGTGAAATAGTAATAGTCCCGCTAATAAAAATAATTAAGTAATAGCCCTAGGTCAATTCAGGTTAAACTACCTCATACCACACTCGGTTTTGCCATTAATTACATTAAAAAGTAATGTAGGTTCCAGAGGGATGTTTTAGTATCAGATTCTTAGAAGAATTCAGATGGAGAGTCTTACTTAAATGTGTTAAGTCAGAATAGATCAACTTACCCTCTTCCCTAACTGAATCCCACAACAGACCGGCCTGGATGTTTCAAGAACATTGAGAGTGGAATTTATTCAGAACCAGTGGTTGGTAAATGCGAAAGAACAAAAGGCATCCAGCTGAGCAAGTATGAGATCCCAGTAAAAACATCTCGAGGTGTGGAGGAAGCAATGAGTACTAAAATACGATTTATTCAGACTTCTTGTGTGAGTTTTCCAGGGAAGACATAAACAGATGTTCATTTGCCCAGACAAACTAAATTCCTAGAGCCAGGCTGGTGAACCAACGTGTTTAATCCCGGCTATTTACAGAAACATGAGTGAGGGTTATGAGCCCTACATAATCAAAAAAGAATCTCCTCCCTAAGTGATTGCTAACCCCTTATATATTCTTGTGGAGGCGAAGAGCTGCATCAGCCTGGCGATCTCCTCCTTTGCATGGTGGAACATTGAGTGGGCTCAGAGTCATGCATCGGACTCCGTCAGGTAATCACAGCAGCTCAGATTTCGAGACAGCAACAGTCATACCATGCTGAGAGGAAGAAGTTCTATGTGTATGTGGATGGGGGGGAGGGAAGCCGGGGGGGGGGAGGGGGATGAGATGATTGTCCCAAGAGAGACTTTCAAAGCTCTGAGC
Source organism: Psammomys obesus (assembly GCF_907164565.1). Taxonomy (NCBI): domain Eukaryota; kingdom Metazoa; phylum Chordata; class Mammalia; order Rodentia; family Muridae; genus Psammomys; species Psammomys obesus. Next base: position 2,745,411 of record NW_026596040.1, on the reverse strand, counting down.
TAGGCATCATGAAAAGCAAGGAAGTAAGTTCTAGGCTTTCCACAGAAGCCACTGCCCTGTCTGCAAGCTCTCCCAGCCATGCTTAATTGGGCGTTTATCCTCCCCAAAGCAAGCGCTGGCTTCTCCATTGAGCAAGGCTGTCAACTGTCACAGCTGCCAAGCCGACAGATGGTGTGGGCTGATTTCGCCCGCCGTTTCCAAATGTAAAAATATAGTCATTTAGAGGTTTTCTATGCACATCTATCTCCTCATTAATCTTCTAAGAGCAACCGCAAATGGGAGATTGCTATGTGAAGCTTAGTGGCATTCTGGCTACCTTCGTTCTCAGGTTCTTCCAGACCACCTGTCCTCCCAGCACCTTGCTGGAAGTAGAAACACTCAAAGAACTTCGAGACCCCTCTTGTATCAAACGTCTCTCTTTAGCTCATGGATTTACAGTTTTGCCTCCTTGTGGGCAGGGCCTGTTTGCAGTGGATTATTTGTTATCTGGAATGACACAAGGCGACATGGCACACAGGAGTTAATGGATATTTTAAAATTGATTTTAAGTCAAATCCAGTTTGTAAGAAATATTCACCAGTAACAAGACCATACTCACAGGTAAACAAAAACAAACTCGAGGACTGATTGTAAAACATAGTCTAATGGTGAATTTTCACTACTTTTGTTTGCTATCACCATTAAAGTGAACAATTAACAGTTCCTAACCTGGAAATGTTCTTTTACATTGTTTGTATTGAAAGTCTCAAAGCAGAGTCTATGGCAGTCCCGATCCCATTCTCCAAATCGTTTTAAAAGTTCTTAGCAAATTAATCTCCTCAAGGCACATATTCAGTCTCTCCAGCTTGAAATTCTAACTTTCTCTTATCAGCTGAAAAAGCATGCCAAGAATCCTCCCAGTCGCTCTTTTTCATTATTAGATCCCATATGTCTTCTTATTCCCCCTGGTTGAGGCCTGGACATCTGGGGGAATAAGTGCTTTTAAATATTCTTATGGTCATGTACAATAATGCTATTCATGGAGTTTGTCAATAAGACTTTAGGAGATAATCTATCCCTTTGTCACTTTGGAATAGTCTTACATTTAAAAATTGGTAATACACAAAAGAAATATGGGATAGGTTATGAAGAGACTAGCAAGATAAGGACTTTATATGAAGTAAACTGTTAACTAGGAACTGAGGTAGCCAACTTAAATAGTAGCGTAAGGAAACAGGGTCAGGTAGTGTCTGAAGAGACATTATAAACTGAAGTCCCACACTCACAGTTGTAACATCCAATTTTCCAGATTTCACTTTATCCTTTAATCCTGTTGGAATTTGGGGAAGTCCAACACCTTCTGGAAAATTCCATTACTTAGGCACACCAAACTGAATGTGAGCCAGACAGACACACGTAGCTGCAGATGCTGGTAACTCCTGATTTCTGTTTCCAGTTACTGCAACCAATTGTTCCAGTCAGAAATTTCTGGCTCGTCTTTCATCATCCTCATTCAAGGATACGAAAGCCCTGAAGATGGACACTCAGTGTGTGAACCTGAAAAGCGTACAACCCACAGCCCGCCTGGAGGTGTCTGTACATGGGATCTTGCTGTCTGTTTTGTGCTTTGACCTGGACAGTGTTAACCCCTACACCTTTACACAGTTTAAAATTTAGGGGAGCTCACATAAAACTTTTTCTTTGTTTTGGAATTCAACATCATTATTTGCATTTATTTTTAATTAATTAATTTACTTTTAGTTAATCGTTTCATAGACTGATCCCAACCCCCTCTGTCTTCTCCCCCAGCTCAACACTCACACCCCTACTCCCCACATGTTGCACCTCTCCTTCTCAGAGAAGGGTAGGTCCCCCATAGGTACCAATCCGCTTTGGCCCCTCAAGTTGTGGCAGTGCTAAGCACATCCCCTCTCACTGAGGCCAGACAAAGCAGCCCAGCAAGAGGAAAGAGATCCAAAGGCAAGCAACAGTCCCCTCTACTCCCATAAGTTAGGGAACCCCACGATGATCATCTGCTACATATGTGTAGGGTGTCTAGGGACAGAAAACACTCTTGATCTTCACTTAGTGACTCTGTCTTTTGAGTCCCTATGGATACTTTACTTTTCAAGTCTTCTTATGGTATTCTTGACTCTTCTGACTCATTCAATCTTTGCTCCTATTCTTCCACAAAACTCCCTGAACTCAGTTTATTATTTGGCTATGGTTCTCTGCATTTGTTTCCATCAGTTGCTGGGTGGGGCCTCTCAGAAGGCAGATATCCTAGGCTCCTGTCTGCAAGCATAGCAGAGTTTCACTAATAGTGTCAAGGGTTGGCTCTCTTCTATCGGGTGGGCAAACTTATACAACCACTGTGGAGACCAACTGGAGGTTTCTCAGAAATTTGTAAATAGATCTACCTCAGGACCTAGCTATTCCACTCCTAGGCATATACCAGAAAGATGCTTCATCATACCACAAGGATACTTACTCAACTGTGTTGATAGAAGCTTTATTCATAATAGCCAGAAACTAGAAGGAACCTAGATGTCCCTCAACCAAAAAAAAAAAATGGATAAAGAAAATGTACACTTACTCAATGGAATACTAGTCAGCTATTAAAAACAAAGAAATTAAAAAAAAATTCAGGCAAATGAATAACACTAGGAAAGATCATCCTAAGTTGAAGTAACCCAGACCCAGAGAGTCACACATGATATGTACTCATTTAAAAAGTGAGTATTAGCCATAAAGTACAGGGTAACAGTGCTATAATCTACAGGCCCAAAGAAGCCAAGGAGGGCTCAAGGGAGGATGCTTGAAGCTCACTCAGAAGGGGAAATAAAATAGACATCTGAAATAGATGGGAGGAAAGAACTGCGTGGGAGAGGAAGGTTTGTGGAGGGGAACATCTCTGAGAGAGGGAAGACTCCCAGGAGTCTATGGGGGTGACCCTAGATGAGACTCCTAGCATCTAGGGATATGGTGCCCAAAGTTAACACTTTGTGTAGCCAGATGGGTCTTCTAGTAGATGGAGGGAGACACCAACTCACCCATAAAACCATCAACCTGAAATTTGTCTCACCTACAAGAAATGTAGAGATAAAGATAGAACAGAGATTGAGGAAATGGCAAACCAATGACTGATCCAACTTCATAGGAGTTGGATAGACCTACCTCACAGGAGAGAGCATAAAACTTTTGATGTTCAGGCTTTCTTGAAAAATCTACTTTGACAATATTGATGACTTCATGCTCCCATCAAAAAGTTGAATTGAAATGGGAGACAAGGCAAAGATAACATGCCTGCTGGATTATCTTATTCCCACCTTTCCTATCTTCTATCATCTAAGCTACTTTACACATTCAAAGCCATCCACCTGGTTAATATAAACACTGGAGTTTATGACACCTGTTAGAATAGCCTTTAGTCACCTAAAGATATCCTTCCTTACCCTTCTGCCTTTGAATGCTTGCCCTGATGCTGATAGTTCCCCAGAGTGCACATCAGAAATTATGCCATTTGGTCAGAGGCCATTTTCTGAAGAGCATTCCCCAATTTCCAAAAGTAATGCACTTCTTTTCTAGGTGTCCCAGAAGTATTTATTAAATGCATTTTGTTCCCTTTTGGGGAAAATAAAACTTTGCTCACTCAGTGTCAGAAATGTGTATTTCTGTTTTCTTCAGGATGCTTTCAAAGTTTAATGCCTGTCTATGATCTTTCTCAACATTATTTTAATTAAATTAAAGTACATAATTTTACATTTTAATTAGGGATACAAGGTCTGGTTTTATTTGTTTTAATTAGAGCTTTGAAGTATAATTTACATCTGAAAATATAGTTTTGAGGATAGAGATAAATGGGTTTTCATGTCTCTGCAACCAATATCTCAGACAAGGTATCAGACATTTCCACTGTCCCCAGAATTGACTTTGCAAGCCTTCCTGCACCATTAGTATCCAATGTCATCATTTCTTTTTCTGAAAGTATATTATCTCGCTTAATTTAATTTAAACAAAATCATATAGCAGATACATTTTATTTTCCTTCTTTGACACAATATGCATTGTGCTTCTTCTGATCAATATCTCTTCCATTTTATTACTGACTAAATTTCAATGACCAAATATGCTAAAATGTGTTTGCGAGTCCCTTGGTGATCATGACTTTTACATTTTGGTCTTTAAAAAAAAATAGCATGGCTCTAAATACCATGGCCAACTATTGGTGTAATAATAAGACTCAATTTGTCTTGAGTAAATATGTATATGAGTGGAATTGCTGGATCTTTTTATAAATAGATTTTACATTATAAAACAGCTTTTAAAAACAGTTGTGCAACTCTGTATTCTCATGAGCCATGTATCAGTTCTCATGCTCTTCATCCTCAACAGTTCTTGGAATTACTGTTGTTTTTGAAAACACCTAAGTTGATTTTCATTTGTATGTATTAATAGCTAGTCATAACATCCCAGCTTAGTTACAGTAACCAAAGAAAACAAACAGAGCCTGGCAGGTAACATAAAGATCATTGAGACTGACTTTCATGAGGAAGGTCAAGAAGATTGATTGGCTTCTATGACAGGAAGGGCCCCACAAGAGCCAGCACTACTTCCTAGAAAGCCAGCAGTTTGGTAAAATGGCTGGACTAGTTGTCCCCTAGCTACCATAGTGCTTCTTAGCCACAAGTTGGAGCACTGTTGGTCTTCTCTACTGCCCAAGAAAGTTCCAGGTGGATTTAATAGACTTGACACTCATCTTGTCCAGTGGCAAAGATGCATGTATTCTCCATGGTGTTGTAAGGAGTGGCTGGACAAGAGCACTTGTCTTCTCATAGGCATCCTCTACCACAAAGCTCACTGCACTTGAAGATATTCTGTGGATGGCATGCAATAACTGATGGTGACATTGGCTAGTTACCTCTGTCCTCCTGCCATATGATGAACATTCCGGAAGCAGCTGATAGCTGCCACAAAGGAAGGGGTTCCCTCAGCAAACAATGCAGGGCTTCTCAGAGCTCACTGTAATGGTGACTTCATCTGAATGCTCTGGCCACCTCCTATTACTCCTTTGGCTTGGCTAAAGCCAGAGAGACCTACAGTGGAGTTTCAGAGCTCTGGCACTGGGCAGCGTACTTTTCTAGGAATCATACCCAACACTGTCAATAATGTTCTCAAGCATTGTTTGGCCTCACCTGTATTTTCTTTCATGACATATCTATCAAATATTTTGTCTAGTGTTAAAAGTAGGCTATTTAAGAAAAAATGTCAGAGTTCCTTTATTATGAATGCAACACTCAGTGCTTCCTTCCATATTTGGTAACAAACATTTGTTAGAAGAAAAGTTGTATGTGGCATATTTTATATATTGAAATCCCTGGTCACATTTGTTGAAAATAAGTTAGTCAGGTATGTATACATACCTATAAAATATCTATCTTATTAACATACTTGGTTGACTGATTACTACAACTTTATAGTTTGTCTTAAAAGCAGGTAGTAGATATTGTTTAACTTGTACCTTCACTTTCAAAATCTTTTTGATTCCTTAAAATCACCTCATTGTTTTCCACAAAAATTACATTTTGAATTTAGATATATCTTCACAATTTGTTAATATGAGAGAACCAGGCATGACCCCCACACACATACACACACCAAAAGTCATCAGTCCCAGGAACTAGGCCATAGGTCACCAATTCCAGGGCTAAAACTGTAAAACACCCTACCCAAAGACTAGCCTGGAGGTAACCACAAGAATGGGAAGTTATCTTATCTTAGGGTGGGAAATCTGTGCTGGAGAACCCACCAACCTAACATTCCTGAGGTCTGTAGATAGCTCACTCAATGTTAGTTATGTTAGTTAGCCAATCGCGTTGTAACTGAATGCCACCCAATCTTGTAACTGTTAAGTTGGGAATTCCTGGTTCTTCTCAAACCTCAATAAAAATCTTGCCATGCAGCTGCTCAGGGGTAGACTGAACTTAAGCCCAAATAAAGCTCTTTGCTCTTGCATACATGGTCTGGCTCCTGGTAATTTGCGGGATAACAAATACTTGACTTACTTTGAGACAAAGTCCTACTATGCAGCCTTGACTGCTAAGGAATCCCTATGTAGACCAAGCTGGCTTCACATTTATAGAGATTGATCTACCTATTTGTCCTGAGTGCTAGGCTTAAAAGTGTGTGCTAACATGGCTAACTACAAATTACTTCTTACTATTGAATTTCAAATTCAGGAAAGTCTTAATGCTTCTCAAGTCATCCAGACCTTCTTTAATTTTGCATGATAAGGTTTTAAAACTTTTAGTAAAATTTGCCCATATTTGGTAAATTTTAATATTTTGAGTGCTAGTTTAAAAATAATTTTCTAATTTCTGTTAGTATATGTAAATATAATTTCATGTATTTGAATTTGGAATTTTTGATGTGCAGAAGTTCTATTTATAAATTTAATATCCCAAATAAATAAAATAGCCTTTTTTATTCATAACCAGATCAGTTTGGACAAATTGTATTTTTTTTAAGTAAAAATTTTGTGCCAAATAGTAGTGGCACATGCCTTCAATCCCAGCACTTGGGAGGCAAAGGCAGGTAGATCTCTTGAGTTCTAGGATAGCTTGGGCTAAAGAAGAAAACCATGTTACAAAAAACTTAGAAAAAAATCATAATTGTACTACTATTCTGCAATACATAGCATTAAGTTGCTCACAGTGTTTTCTTAGGGTACCAATCATGTTGTCACAGTTAAGATGGGGGGAGGCACTGTTCCATCACTGTTATCGTAGAAGCCTGAAAAGCCCCCTTAATGTTTTAGTGACATCAACTTGGGTAAGCCAAGAACTTATGGCTTTGATGGCAGAAGAGAATGTCAGGACTATCCAGCAGGAAGCTAAGTTGTGGCTTAATGATGGTATTTTAATATGGGCTTAAGCACAAGGAGTAAAAGAGAAAGAGGTTCTTAGACATGAAGTCGCACCCAAGAGTGTGAGTCTGGCCTTAAAGAGAAGCTGCAGTTGGCTGTTTGTTACCATAGTTCCATTACAGAGGATTTGGGTGAGTTTAAAACTACGTTTGTTAATTTAATTTAAATGTAACATTTTATTAACTCTTTGAGAATTTATACATGTATGTCTATTTTGATCATATTCACTTCCCCTAAGAGCTACCTTCCCTCACCCACCTCCCACCACTTCCCATCTTCAGGTCCATATTTTTTATAATCTACCATATCCAACTTGTGCTGCCATCATACTCACGGGGGTTGGCCATCCAGGGAGCATGGTCTTCTGTTTGGCTCTGGTCCTCTCCAACCTCTGACTCAGTCTTTCTGGTCCCCTCTCACACTGGCCCCTGAGTGTTAGTGAGGGAAATGTGTGATATAGATGTCCTATTTATTACCAAGCACTACACAGACATTTACTCCCTATAATTTGACCAGTTATGAACTTCTGTGTTAGCTATTGTTCACTTCACACACACATACACACAACAAAACAAAACAAAATAACAAACAACCTTCACTGATGAAGTCTGAGAGCTGCACTCATCTATGGGCATAGAGATAAGAATTTAAAGAATAGTTTGACATTATGTCCATTTAGCAAAAATAATAATAGTAGGTTACAGTACTTGGCAATTGTCTTCTTCAATTGCTTCTAAACTACAAACAGCTCAAGGACGGACAGTGTAGTTCTGGCACTCTTCATGTCCTGCAGTTTCCTCCTCAGTAACTGTCTCTGCAAATTTTAGCTGCTCAGCCTCCCTCACCTCCAAGCTGTGTCTTCTCATTTCAGCTTTGTCAGGCCACTATACTCTTCTGGGGTTACCTCAGAATAGTAATCTAAAATGTTAAATCCCAGCAGAAATCCAGGTTAGTCATAGCATTACCTTCTTCTATGTCACTATTTAAAAAAATCAGTCCTGCTGATGGAGACACAAACAGTAAGTGAACAGAGCAATTTAATCTCCAAGTTGTTCATAGCTGACGTGGAGTCATTACCGCTTAGTCATTGACAAAAAAGCAAGGTACATCTATAGTTCTATACAAATATCCATTATAGAATTTACTACATTGTTCATCAGTGATTGCTTTATTGCCTGTCACTTCTGTTAGCCTTGGGTCTCTGAGGTATTTAATGGTGCCCTAGGACTCCATCACAGACTTTAGTGCTTCCTAGTCAGGGGATTATTTTTATGTGCATTGATGCTTTGCCTGCATGTATGTCTGTATGAGGGTTCCAGATCATCTGGAACTAGTACAGACAGTTGTGAACTGCTATGTTAGTGCTGGGTATTGACTCAGGTCCTCTGGAAGAGCAGCAAATGCCCTTAACCACTGAGCCACCTCTCCAGGGCCCCTAGTCAGGGAATTAATGTGAAAGATGAACATTACATGTATGCATTGATACAAAATGTCCCCAGTTCTCCACACATAGATTTGATTAGCATTCTGACACTTTCTGTTAAGTCAAATACTTCTATTAAAAAAGGCTTCACTAAAGAAAGGACAAGCATTACTCCCATGAGGCATGTAACATCCTGCACACAAAAAGCATTCCTACGGGGAGCAGAGAAAGTCCCGAGCTAACATGTAAACAGCTAATGCAGTCCTGAGTTGATGCGTATTGTGGTCACGGGCATGTCCATGTCAGGGCCTCAAATCTTTGGGAAATTGGCAAGGTTTTTCTCCCTGGTCAAGTTCAGAAAGGCAAAGCCTACCTCTGATTTCAATACAAGTGTTTATAAACATTCACTAGTGTGTGCCAAAACTAGCAACTGAATCTTCTTTCTCCCTGATGTTTACAGCCTGAGACTACTTACCTATAGAGAACTACTTCAGAGACTAACCAACCTCCCCTCCTCCTATCAAGATTGGCTGATTCCTTTCCCTATGCTGGACCCCCTATAAATGGACCCAGGTTCCATGCTGTTGCTTTCATTAGTGCCACTCCATCGGAGTATGTCGACCTGACCCAACTTTTTCTGTGTTCTGTGGTTTCTTTAGTGTCCTTTCTTCATCTTCTCACTGCTTCAGACTAGGTTCCAGAACCAAGATATGCATGTTGAAATGTTTTCTTGCCAGTTCAAAATGAGAGCTAAAACTGGTTTCTTTTCCCAATATATAAACAAACAAAGTTGGAGCTGGAGAGATGGCTCAATTTAGAAGAGCATTTGTTAAACATGAATGAGGACCTGAGATCAGATTCTAGCTAATCACCAAAAGGCAAGGTGTTCCAACTCATATAGTTACAACTCCAGCAATGTAGGAGTATGGGGCATTTAGAGAGGACTGCTGGGCTTTGCTGACCAGCAGCCTTGCTTCAGATTCAGTTGAAGATCCTGTCTAAAAGGAATACAGCATTGAGAGATAAAGCAGGACATCTGACACCCTCCTCTGGCCCCTGCATGCAACATACATACATACACCACACTTTCAGACAAACACTAATATGAAACACATACACACTCAAAACTAAAAGTTCTCAGAATAACAAATCCATAGTAACTTGGTTTTATGTAAATCACTTTGGATAATAGCCTTAACATTTATTTTCTTTCTCCCCATTTTCTTTGTCCAGGCTGTCCTTGAACTCCTGAATTCAAGTAATCTTTTTGGCTTAGTGTCACAAATACATAAAGCTAAATAAATGGGTAAATGGGATATTGTGATATACGTCAAAGATGAGTGTGAGCTTCCACAAGGGCCCTGGGAATCGAACCTGTATTCTCTAGAAGAGTAACAAATGCTCTTAACGGCTAAAACCCAAGCCTAAACACTTTTTAAAAATGCACTGACTATGCAATGAGTCACCCCAAATATCAAGCTGGATTAAAAACTTCACTTTATGCTACGCATTTAATGTGTTATAGTTATGCAAATATGCAAAGACAAGTCTTCTTAAAGACCAGGAGGGGAGGAGGGAGGCGCTTATGGGGGGATACAAAATGAATAAAGTGTAATTAATAAAAGTTTAATAAAAAAATAAAAATAAAAAAAGAATGATTTCTTTAAGAAATAGTTAAAAATTCTCCAACCTTAATTATGAGTTTATTATAAGCTCCCCATTTTATGTTATATACACTCATAAAATGTTTATATATCCTTTAAAAATTAACAACACTGAGTCATGCTTTCAAATTTGTACGACTATCATTATACTTCCTAACTCCTTTTGAGATTTGGAAGAACTGATATCTTTGCTTTTATCTATTCATTCCTCGTATCAACCTCTAATCTTATCATATATGTCTACTGCTTTTATGTACTCCCCTGATAAGAAAAATTTAGAGGCTCTCTAATTTAACACTTTTAAATACTTATTTTGTTTTTTCTGGGTGAAGGGGCAAAGTCTTTTTGCTTTATCCAAGCTCAGACGTCAAAACAACACCACAAAAAATCCATAGCCTAATGGTAACATGAATTTATTATTTTCTAGAAAAAAAAAAAAAACAAGAACAGCATTTTCTTCATACTTTGAAGTTCTTTTCCATAGTCTAAACAAGAAGAAGTATAAGAAATAGTCACTTTCCACTTGAATCAGTTATAAAGTTGGAAGAGTGATGAGCCAATTCTGCAAAGATCAAAACACTAAATTACTGCATCCTGGATGTCTTTTGGGCAATACCAAAATCCTTCTAAAGGTCTTTCCAACAGAGACAGACAATAATACCCACCGACACATACATCTGTCTTTTAGGGTGACTTTACTGTGCGCTATTGTTTGGGTCTAGCACACTGATGGTATTTTCTTATTTAATAATCAATACATTAGGTTTATATTCCATGTTATTCATCCATGTATACCGTGCTACACAATGCTAAGGTCTGATTTACCTATCAAACAGGTTGTTCATAAAGATACCTATAGCAATTAAAGGGTATTGCACTGGTGAAACATTTATGCCTCTCTCAATCTGTTCTTAACTCATTTTGACCCACTAAGGCTCCATTGCCTTATCTCATGAATGGCCTGTCATTCTCTTGCTACAGCCGTAAATACTAATATCAAGATTTCCAAGTCAAACTTCAGACTTAATCTAAAACAGCTCCAATTACATGTCCTCTCTCTCTCTTTCTCACCTCTCACTGTCTGTCTCTGTCTCTCTCTCTCTCACACACACAGGTACTCCTCCTACCCCAGAGACTCCTGACCCATTGAACCATGACCCATGGTGCACCTGTTTGAAAGACACATATGCCCAGTTCACACACCAAACAAACACCAAACACACCCACAGCTAAAATCACAAGGTGTTTCTTCACTTTTCATTCAATCATTTCCTCTCCTGAAGGCACACTCAGATTTCATCAATTTACTATACTGTAATTTTGAAAAATATTTTACTTCATAATTGTGTCTTGCCATGTCCTTCTTATATGTGCCAAGAGAAGGGCTGGAGCTAAGGTGGGTGGGACAGTAGTTTTGGAAAGAGGTGATTTTAGGCAGGCTGCAGATAGGGACACTGCCCAGCTGGCAGTGTCTGAATAGACAGGTGGGAAGTCTGCTGTCATCATCAGAGCCTGCTGGCTCTTATCCAGAAGACTGGGAAGAATTTAATACCAGAATATGTGAGCCCAGGAGGTGAGCTATTGACATGGGCAGCTGGGTGGAAGCCAGGCAGTGTCTCTGCCAAAATCGGTCGGCTGAGAATGAACAGGGCTCGGTGGTCAAAGAAAAAGAGGAAGCACAGAACTCTGCTGGTGACAAGCAGCTATAATTTGACACCCAGGGAATAAAGAGAGGGGGTGGGGCACAAAACCGCTGTAGTGGAAAGAAAGCACATAGGATTTTAACTAGCAAGCTTGAATTAAAGCAGTGGTTTTACCAGCTTCGTATCAGGCTGTTTTCTTCAGACATCATTTTTTTTTATATATATACTTGGCCATATAATAACATTTGTCATTTAAGTTTGCTGTTGAAGAAAATTTGGTGATGAACCATGAGAAAATGCTGTGTAAGTGACATGATGTTATAAAGCATTAGCTGCTGTATTTGTCATAGGTAATTGTGCCCTTTAAGAGAAGATTCTAGGAGAAATAGACCACTCAACAATTGTAGCTACATACACAGATACTCCACTTTCAACGAAGAGAACTCTATAACTCAAAATCAATGAGGAACCGAATGTTATTAGCAGGTCCACCATGGTGTGCTCCATTAAGTAAAAGCAAAACGAGCTTCTTGGATGCACATAGAACATACTCCAGCACAGATAACATTGTAGGTCATAGAATGCTTACAAAGATGTCAATAAATTTGAAATTAGATTAAAGGTATCCCTGAACACAATGGAATGCAATTAGACATCAATATCAGAAGAAAATTTGGAGTCTTCACAACTATAAAGTAATGAAACCACTCACTTCTAAATAACAGTGGATCAAAAAAGAAATCACAAGGGAAATTAGAAAATAATTTGAGATGAATGACAATGGAAACATAACACACCTGAGCTTAAGTGATGCAATCAAGACAATGCCCAGTGAAAATACTCTGCAGCAGAAGCCTGCAATAAAAAAGAAGTCCCTACATTAATGAGTTTAAGAAAGTAAGGGAAAAAGGCAGATGAACCATACAGCAATTGTGTAAAAAATAAGTTCAAAGAAGAAAAAGATTTAAGTAGAAAATAAGGAGATAACAGAAAATCAACAGAAAGGTGAAATTTAATAAGAGTAATTAAACTGGTAATTAGCTAGAATAATGAAGAAAAAATAAAGAAAAAGACAGAAGACACAAACTATAAAAATCAGGAATTAAGGGGGGCGGGAGGTTGATACTGACCATAGAGAAATAAAATTGTCAACACTTCAGTGTTAGGAATTATAGAATTGCTTCACTATAGTTTCATGAACCCTAATAGTTTTACCCTATTTGAACCTACATTTTAATCCACCAAAGTGATAGCATTTCTTTTGCTAAATTCTGAAGAAAAAAATATACTTAAATAATGGAAACTAAAAAGAAAATCTTATTAAAACCATAATTAAAAATTTCTTATCCACAGTAGGGAAATGGGTTATGCTTGTGTTGATATGTTTTATAGCCAGTACATACGGCTTTCATAATGTAAGAGTATTTTCATGAAACAGTGATTTCTGGGGATATTTATATTTTGTACAAGCAAAATAAATACATTATTTTGGTGTCTTCCTGTTAAGGCCTGGTCCTTTTGGCATAAGTATGGACAATTTGTTTCAGGCACACCAGCCACATCATCTCAACTTGTTGGTGACATAAAAGAATCTCTGTACAAGGTCAGATTGACCCAAAATTATGTTTATGCTCAGCATACTCAGTGGCCTTGTTGTTCCTAGAAATTCCCCAAACATAAGAGCTGCTGGCCCTAACCATAAACATTACTTGGGACCAATCAAATTAAAGGTCAGCGAGACCTGTCTGTATAGTTAGCAAAAATTACTTGAGTCAGAACTGACCACCCTGTACCACCATCCATCCCCCTTTATGAACTAATTGTATTTTTTTTACTTTATAACCTGACCCTGAAGAACAGGTTGATGTCAGAGTTAGGTTCCCAAATCCTTCTCTGGCCCTGATTCAAATCAGCATGGAGAAGGCATCCAATAAACTACCAATATCTCAATGATATTGGTGTTCAAGCTTATTTAGTGGCAATTCTTGTACTATAACATTCCTTTGAAGAGAAGGTAGAACTGGAGATGCAGAATTAAGAGGACACTGTTTCCAAGGATGCACTCCTTTGATCATAGAGCTCTTAATTGCCTAGAGGCTCAGTGTTTACTCAAACAACATGCAGATGTATTGGACCCTCATCCTGACCTATTCTGAATAGTTTTTCTAGCAATAATTTAGGCAGATTTAGATCAAACCTTGTAAGAAGACTTTCAAGTCCAATGAATTAATATTTTTAATAGACAAAAATGTTGAGAGAAACAAGCAACTAGCCTTCAAATAAAACATAACACACCGCATGAGCATCCTGAATGCCACGGTTTTATTTTGTGTGTATTCACAGGAAATACTGAAGTGTTTAGAATGCTGGTGTTTGTAACTTGCTCTCCTTGTTTGCCAGACAAGTTACTTTTTATTTTTAATTGAATATTTGTATTCATTTGATGTCTTAAAAAAATGTAGCATCAACAAATTCCCAATTTCAGCTAAACGCTCGTCTGGACGCTAGAATAGTTAAAGACAGTTGACAGTGACTTCAAGCCCCAGTGTGGGCCTGTTCGTCTCTTGTTAACACCATATAGTTCCGGCATTGTTTAATTTTCATTAGGTCTTTGTATGTATGTTTTTTTTTCCTAATGGTGTTTTCATTTTGCCTTGCTTCTGTTCTGTCAATTATCTATGAAATGTTGTATTTATCTCTATTACAATAATACCAATAAGATTCATAAGAATGAAAGTAAAAAAAAAAAAAACATGACACACTTGCACTTATAGCTGTAGCTTAAGAAGTGTCTGTGCAATACTTTTAACAGAAAGACTCTGAAACAGTATTCCAATATCTGTGATTAGTACTCTAATTAAAACTTACTTAAATTAAATTTGATACCATACACTGGACTGAGAAAGGCATCTCAAACCTACCCAATCAGGCATTACCCATTTATTTAAGGAGACCACAAAAATATTAGAAATTATTAAGCTATACTCCTCAGTTATTCGGAGACCAGTGACATAATCATAATAAATAATAACTTGTTAAACTGAACGAAAATGAGATGACAGCATCCTAAAATTTGTCCAAAACAGCTGACAGTGTTTGACGGGGAATGCATATCACCAAATGCTTTCTTTTATTGTTTTTAAAGAAAGCACCAATCAAATTAATGATCTGGATTTCTACTTTGAGAAGCTGAAGGGAAAGTAGGCAAGCTTAACCATTTTTTTTTCTAGCAGAATGAATAGGATAAATCATAGGATAAACACAAAAAATATTAAATTTAACTCAGGAATATCATTGGTTAAAAAGAGAAATTAACAAAGCATTGATCTCACTGAAAAAGAGCAAGAGAGATGACACAGGTTACCAATGTCGAGGAGAACAGAGGATTCAGAATTTTAGAACAGGGACTCCCATTCACCATCAGATTAATAGAACCCCCTGTGTAAATGCATGTGGAGTAAAGACTTTTCTAATTCTTGTAGTGGGAAAAAAATACAGTGTCTTTGTAAAATGCCCTGATAGTTTCTCATAAAAAGTAAAATATGATTACTATGATCCAGCAATCCAAATCTAAGGCATTTGCCTAAGCTAAAAAATAATATATAACTGAATAAACCAGATGCAACTATTCAGGGAAGCTTTACAAAAAAGGCTTTATAATCAAGAATTCTCAAAATGGGTGTTCCTAATAAGGGGAGCAGGGTCTATCTCTGACATGGACTCTGTTGCCTGCTCTTGGATCACTTGCCCCTTGTGGGGCGGCCTTGCCAGACCACAGAGAAAGAGGATTCAAGCAATCCTGATGAGACTTGATAGGCTGGGGTCAGTTGGCAAAAGATCAGGGCTCCCCTTCTCTGAGGACTAGAGGAGGGTGATAAGTGTGGAGATGGAGGTAAGGTGTGACCAGGAGGACACAGTGGATGGTGCTACAATCAGGGTGTCAAGTGAGTAAGTTTAAAAAAATAAATTTAATTTTTTTTAAAAAAAGTATTGATATCACAAGGAAGGGTGGAAAAAGGAAGGAGGGGGAAAGGGAGGGAGAAGGAATGACTTTCTGAGGTGAGAGGTACATACCTCTAGTGTATTATGGTAATGATTTCACAATTATTTTGAATATTATATTAATTGTTCGCCTTAAATTTATACATATTTCTCTACTATACTCCAGTGAATCTGAAGAAGTACGACTAGTCATTTTTGAAAGACATTGATTTACCAGAGTTCTGCAGCATTCAAATGTAGTTTCATATAAAAAGTATATAATACAGCAACATCCACATAGTTTTAAAGCTGTTACTTTGCACACTGGTTGACCAATTAGGCAAAGGAAACTTGAATACTATTTTGGCATTATAGCAATGTTGATTGTATACTAGTTATATATAGCTACCTGAGTGCCTGAACCATCACTGTTAATAATTCCTGACACTAGTCGACTGTGCAATAATGGGATGTAGATGAAGGGAAAAGGGAGCCTTTATTTTCACAATGAACACAGATATCAGTATCCAAACTATAACAAGTCAATAGTCAGCAACCACTTCTTGAATGAAATTGAGTCTTACCAATGAGATAAAACATAGTTTTCCAAATACAGTGATTTGGGTCAGGACATCAAAGCTTATCTGCTCCATGTGCTACCCAAGCTGGTCTTTGAAGAATTCAAACATGTCAGGTAATAAATAGAGATTGTAAAGATGCAAGTAAGTTAAGCAGGCAAACACTAGGGAAATCAATAAGAAACATTTGTCAATAGTTAGGAAAACTATAGTTTTCCTATAGTTAGGAAAAAAAAAGGGCAGAAGGGGATTCTAAAAGGCTTTAGCTTACCCATGAGGTTTGCTTTATTGTTGGTGATGATCAAAACTTCCCCTCTTCAACCCTTATTAACTCATGGGTTTCTATAAGGAGCACACCTCAAGGCCCACCAATCCCCAGGGAACATCAACACTCCTGGGATTTTCAGACATAAAGACCAATAAGGCTCAGGGTCCATCTCTCAAACCTTCCAGCATAAGCCACAGGAGACAAACAAGTAGATACTAAACTGTAATTTAAAGTGGCAAGTGTCTCTATTCCAGATGACATCAGAATACAGACAATTTATGCAAGAGTGAAAGGCTGAAAGAGTGAAGCCTTTTGGAGGAATTCTGAGATGGAGTTTTGCATATTGAGAGTTAAAGTAACCAAAGGAAGGAGGGAGGATAGTAAACATGACATTCAAGAAAATGTTACATTTAGAGAGAATCTGGAGTTCTGGAAGATTAGCCTGTTAACTACAGGATAAATACCTGTGTGTGTGACACTTAGTCACTCTTAGAAACAGGGAATCCAAGAACTGGAGCAAGTTAGTGGCATAATACATATGAGGAGCCTTTAACAATAGCCTTTAACAATAATGTGTGAACATAAACCACTTTCTTCAGTTCAGAAACTAAAATCATGTTTGTGTAACAGAGAAACCACCTCAAACACTCCTCAGGGCTGGCTGTTTGTGGAGAAACACTAAATCCATTTAAAACTTTGAGTACAGCATGGGCCCATTACTGTAAAATTTCTATTTGTGCTTCAATAGGTAAGACGATTTATAACCATGTTTCCTTTTAAGAAATAACTACTACCTGTTCTTCACAGAATTTGGGTTTTTAATTAAATTATTGAGTAGTGCCATATGCAAGCATTAAAGGCTGGATTCGCTCTGTATAACCTGCTGGCTTTCCACTTCTGAAATAGGATGAAATCATTTAGATGCTTCTTCCTGCAGAAGGAGGCACCAATCAACTGTAGCCTAGAACTCACAGGCAGCATTCCAAGTCAGTAGAGCCATAAGGGGAACTGATACTCTTGTCTATTTTCAAAATCGGCCCAAAAGCAGAAAGAGAAGTCACTGTGGAAAATCATCGGATGTGGAATATGTGGGACACAAACTCAATTTTCAGAGTTATTGTTTTATTGTTATTACCATATACCAACTATGATATGAAATGACAAAGTTACCAAAGCCACCTGATCCTGTTTGAGTTTATGGAATGCTGTTTGCCTTTCATCTACAGACGTACAGATATCCTTATGTCAAGAACAGCTATACATTATTCATAAATGAAGATCATATGAGCACAAGGGTCCAAGTTAATAATTACCCATGAGATGATTCTCAGGTTTAGAGGAAAATTGACCTTCTTTTTAAAAAAATAAAAATGTCAAAAAGCACATATTATTTTCCAGCTTATCTTGAATTCTCTGAATAAAGAAATCCCCCAAGATATATGAAACATTTGCAGTGTCAGATGCTGCTTCCAGCTGCAGGAAATTTATCTTTATGCCCTAGACAACTTAGGGTGTTTACATCTGTGGAGACAATGGCTGCACGTGGAGTCCAGCACCCAAGATGTGGGCGTTTCCGTTCAGCACGGGACTCTGTCGAGCACAGCCTTGCTAAGTACTTCAGGACTGGCTTTCGTATAGCGCCCAGCATTTCCAGTCTGTATTATTCATAGCAATCTGGCTTAGTGCATCTTGCATAGACACTCCAGAGCACATTCACCTCGTTATTGTTGTAGTGCGAGATGAATGTGCGGCACATCCGCTCCTGAAGTGGTTTATTATCTGTTCGGAAGAGGTTGGGGATGAACAGAAAAATAATGGCGCAGGAGACAGATGCACTGTTTATACCAGCTGTGAGGCTCAATCCCAGCTATGATGTCTCTCAAACATCCCTTGCTATCTCTCTTTCACTGAATGGGGAAATATTAATTAATGCGTTGATTCACTTATCATAAAGAGAAAAAAAATGCAAAACAGACATAGAGCAAACCCAAACAAACAGAAATCTGGAACAAGACAAAGACCTAATGAAGACTTTACGCTGTTCATTCAATTTTCAGCTCATCCTCTCAAAAGAAAATTTGAAGGTCTGTAAATATTTTATCAACAATACAACATCAGGTATTTCTAATGCAAAACAAGACTGTATAAATAACTCCGTTGGTTATGAATCCATCAGCAGCTTACAGCTTTTTGCAGGTTATAGTTAATCTTTTCTTTTACTCTTAAGCCTGTAGGATCCATTTCAGAGCCAGCACCAGTCCCATAGCTGCCTGAGGAGCCTACATCTGTATCTGCAGTGAGCTATGCCTATTCTTCACATTTTTTACAGCCCAGGAGAGAGGTTAATGTCAATAAGAAAACAGCTATGCATAGTCCATTCCTACATTATGACTATTCATCTTCTACCCACATTAAAGTGAAGACCTTAAACATATGCCTTGTCCAATGAGGAGCAAAAGAAAGAGGAGTCAATGTCTAGACCAACACTGGCAGATAACGCTCTTCCTCTATGTACAGAAAATGACAACTATAATAAGTGACATTTTAAGAACACAAATAAATACAACTTCTGTGCATATAATATCCCATCACTTTGATTTTTTAAAAGTACCTGTGACTCTTCCTCAGTGCAGTTCTTTTGGTTGAGCACATATATACAAGTTGTATAAACCCTTGTTGATATAGAGCTTACTATAGATAACTGCTAATATAAATACATTGAGAGATATATATCTATTTTGCCAGCTAAAATATCCTATCATGCACCAAAAGAAAACATACACACACACACACACACACACACACACACAAAATAACCAAACTAACCAAGCAAACAAAAAACACACAGTTCAGAACATTTCATTCACTGTGCTACAAGCAGGTTTGGAGTATGCCTCAAGATTTATCTACTCAAGCTTCCGAGGGGCCACAGGGAAACAGAGACTTCTAAGAATTCATGTGTATTACATAGGATTCTGACTGTCCTCCTCACTGGCAGAGATTATGAAGTACAGACATTCACTTCTGCTGTCTTTAGATATCTATTCTATTGTGATTTTTTCATTAATGGAAACAAATTATTATAAACTTATTAGGCACCTATATTGTCCCAGTTGTGGGATATGATACTAAAATTCTAGTCATGTTTCTAGTAAGTTAAGGCTACAAGACAAATATATGTACACTACCACTTCATTGAAAGTTGAGACATAGGGAAATTGTGGGTGCACTCCCATCACTGGCTCTTCAACCTCTTATAAAATTCATTTGAACTTAATTGAGCTAACAATTAGAACTGAGAAGATCTACTTAATTAAATTTACTAGTAAGAATACATCATATGATAATTATTCTTAAACCAAGCCAGTGAAGACTTAGTTTCCTAATGTTCATCTATCTTCTGGTTGCTTTCATTCTTTAATCTCTCTATTGATTTCAGCTGCCTCATTCTAACTCTCCATTGCTTCTTCCTGTCTTTGTTTCATCTGGATGTGAGGAAGGGATTTAAAAAAAAAAGTAACACATTCAAATGAAGTTAGCTGGGGCTGTATTTTCAGAGTGATTTAGAAACCAAGGCAACATTCCTCCAGAAGCACAGAGCATCACTTGTTTTAAAAGAGAGATAAGTGAGATTCAGGAACAAAACCAGAAACTTTTCAGGGCCTTCTTTGACTGAAAATCCCATATTTTATTGAGAGGAACATCACCTTCCAGAGAAGCACAGGTAGCATTTGCCACAATGATGACACTGGGTGATACTCAGCAGAAAATGCTGATTTGAAGGAAACTTGACCTTGATGAAGCAGAACAATTTGGCAAGTTTGTGGTCAGTGAGCCATATGATAATGGTGCCAGAGACACATGAACCGTTCCAAGTTCCTACTGAAATGTCTTTGGTAAAAAAATGGCCATACTTATGATTGCCTGGAAATCAGTCTAAGTTCCCCCCCCCCAAAAGCTGCCTAGGCCAGCTCAGCAGTGGCCACTCTACAAGCCCAGTTCTTTAATGGTGATTATTATTGTCTCATATATTCAGACTCTGGAGAGGTTGATAAGAAGCAGACAGAAAATGAGCTAAGAAACATATCTTGATGTAAAAATTATATGAAAAAATATAAATAAGCAATGAGGTTACAATGATTTAAGATTACTAAAACAAAGTTTGATTCATCGCTGCTTAAACCGCACACAAGCTGCTTTGGAAATTATCTAATCATGTTTATCTTATCTGAAAAAAAAAGTTAAAGCTTTTTCTTTAATAATATCAATTTAAATTTTGAAAATGGATCTAACATGAAGAAAATATGTAAAATACAACTATTATTTTATCAGCTATATTTTATCAGTTTGTTGTTACCTAAATTAATACTACATTGTGAAAGATTGTAAATTTCTCCATAATTATGTTTTTGAGGTCAGTTAATTTAACAAAGACAAACGGTTTAAATACTAACATGCAGCCCAGTACCAGAAGGAGATGAACAAGTGAACAGTCTCTACCTAGTGTAATAAAAAAGTTGAGATGAGCAAGACAGAGTGGTCTTTAATCCAGTTCAATTTTATTTTGATTGGGTGACAGCTACTTGACTTGAAGATACAGGGAAAATATGTTACAAACAGAAAACAGAACATGAAAAATCATCAAGTCAGAAATCCTGTACATCCAGGGACACTGAAACATCCTGGCCAGACTAGAACAAAAGTCTAAGTGGGCAATAGTCTAAAAAGAGGCTGGAGAAATAAGCACGTGACAAACTCCAAAACAACCAAGGAGCTTGGACATTATTCTGAAGTCGACTTAGAGAGTTGCCAGAAAATACAGGGGGGCCAGCTAAATTTAAATTTTGAATGTTCAGTAAATGAGTTTTAGCATAAGTACATTTTAAATATTCCTTGGGACACATTTAGACTTAAAAATCAAAATAGTTATTAATTAAAAATTCTAAATTTAGATGTACAGATTTTAGTAGGTTTAGCCTATGTTATATGTCTATATGAGTGAGTATATACCATGTGTGTCTTTCTGCTCTGGGACAGCTCACTCAGGATGATCCTTTCCAGGTCCCACCATTTACCTGCAAATTTCATGATTTCCTTATTTTTCATTGCAGAGTCATACTCCATTGTGTAGATGTACCACAATTTCTGTATCCATTCTTCAGTTGAGGGGCATCTGGACTGTTTCCAGCTTCTGGCTATTACAAAGAAAGCTGCTAAAAACATGGTTGAGCAAATGTCCTTATTGTGTACTTGAGCCTCTTTTGGATATATGTCTAGAAGTGGTATGGCTGGATCTTGAGGAAGCACTATTCCTAGTTGTCTGAGAAAGCGCCAGATTGATTTCCAGAGTGGTTGTACAAGTTTACATTGCCACCAGCAGTGGAGGAGGGTTCCCCTTTCTCCACAACCTCTCCAGCATGTGTTGTCCCTTGAGTTTTTCATCTTGGCCATTCTGCTGGGTATAAGGTGAAATCTCAGGGTTGTTTTGATTTGCATTTCCCTAATGGCTAATGAGGTTGAGCATTTCTTTAAGTGACATCAGAAGAAGAAGAAAACAGGAAACAACCTAGAAACCTGCCACAGAAGGCCTCTGAAAGGCTCTGCCCTGCAGACTATCAAAGCAGACACTGAGACTTATGGCCAATGGTTGGGCAGAGTGCATGGAATCTTATGTAAGAAGTGGGAAATAGTAAGATCTGTAGAGGACAGAAACCCCACAAGGAGAGCAACAGAACCAGAAAATTTGAACACAGGGGTCTTCCCAGAGACTCATACTCCAACCAAGTACCATTCATGGAAATAACCTAGAACCCCTGAACAGATGTACCCCATGGCAGTTTAGTGTCCAAGAGGGTTACATAGTAATGGGAAGAGGGACTGCCTCTGACATAATCTGATTGGCCTGCTCTTTGATCACTTCCCCCTGAGGAGGGAGCAGCCTTACTGGGCCACAGAAGATGACAATGCAGCCACTCCTGATGTGATCTGATAGACTAAGATCAGAAGGAAGGAGAGGAGGACCTTCCTTATCAATGGACTTGGGGAAGGGCATTTGTGAAGAAGGGGGAGGGGAAGGTGGGACTAGGAGGGGAGGAGAGAGGGGTTTATGGGCAGATACAAAGTGAATAAAGTGTAATTAATAAAATTAAATAAAATTTAAAAAAAATTCTAAATTTATGTGGGTCCTCTTGAATTTGCCTATGATTGACTGGAAAGGTGAAATCAATCTAACCAGCAAAGTTACATACTAAAACAAGGACAGCCATCAGCAAATTCCTGCGGTTTGTGATATAGGCCACAAATTCTTCCTTTTAGCCACTTACAATATCGGTTTTTGGCAGCCATTTTATGTAGTAGAACAAGTTTTAGATAAGAAACAAATATCATGATTTGAAGTAAAATTAAAGGCATCCTCTCCTTTTTTCCATAATAATCCTCATATTTTGATTATTTTTTAATTTTAATTTTTTATATTAATTATAGTTTATTCACTTTGTATCCCAGCTATACACCATCCCTCATTCCCTCCCAATCTCAGCCTTCCTCCCTCATCTCCTCCCATGCCCCTCTCCAAGTCCACTGATAGGGGAGGTCGCCCTCCCCTACCATCCAACCTTAGCCTATGAGGTCTCATTAGGACTGGCTGCTCACCCCTCAGGGAAAAATGATCCAAGAGCCAGCCACTGAGTTCATGTTAGAGACAGTCCCTGTTCCCTTACAAGGAAACCCACTTGGAGACTGAGCTGCCCTGGCTACATCTGAGCAGGGCTTCTAGGTTATCTCAATGCATGGTCCTTGGCTTGAGTATCAGTCTCGGAAAAGACTCCTGGGCCAAGATATTTTGGTTCTGTTGCTCTCTTTGTGGAGCTCCTGTCCCCTCCAGGTCTTTCTATCTTCCCTTTCTTTCATAAGATTCCTTCACTCTGCCCAACTTAACACTTAAGATTTCAGTGCCTAGCAAAAGGAAAAACTGTTTTGTTTTGTTTTATTTTGTTTTGTTTTTTTATGGATCAAATGAGTTAATGTTTGTAACATACAGAGAATGGGGCTGGCATGGAATAAGTGACTTGAAAGCATCCAAAGCATCAACTCATGCTACAAAAATGTTGACCTTTATTTTCTATAAAATTATTTTAAATTAAATAAATTATTCAAAAAGCAAGACTCAAATTCATCTGTCATGATTACTAGTAGCTTTAAAAATGTGTGAAGTCTAAACAGATAATGATGCTTAACTTAGTCCTTGACAAAACAGCCATGAGCCTTGCATTTAAAACCTCACTGCCATGTTTTATGGATGAGGAAAGTGGGTCTTAGAAGCAAATTAACCTGTCTCAGGTCAGAGAGCAATAAAGACACACCTGGGGACTTTATCTTTGTTTCCTGATTCTCAAAGTAAAGCTTCCTCAAATATAATCATGGCTTCTGTGTCACATGGCTTTAGCATACAAAGGCCACAAAACCACGGACTTCCAATTTTTTCTCAGAATGACGTGGTCTAGTCTTACTGTTAACTTTCCAATCTCTGAGCCTTTCTTTGTTGTTGCGTGCTTCTCCATTCATCTCTCAAAGTTTGTTTTTTCTCTGTAAGGGAGAGTACACTGGACAGGAACAGACGTTCCCAGCTGGAGTTCCATGCCAAGACTGGTAGACCCCTGAACAAGAGAAGAAAGATCAGAAGGGGCTCTTGGGTGTGTGCTTATGGGTACATACAACCATCACATCTATAAATCTCTGAATGTGTTGGCACCCCAGAGCCCAACTCCACTCTTTTATCTTTGCATTTATTTTTCACTTGCTAACACTAGACACTCCCTCTTCTATCTTCCCTCCCCTTTTGCTTCCCTTCCACTCCCCCTCCCATCTTTTGACCCTCTTGACATAAGCAAATTAAAGAGTGAGCTCCATCACCAAGCAATGCAAAGAGGTATACAAATGTTACCAATGCCAGCTCAACACATTCACTCTTGCACCACCAGAAATCACCCTGATGACACACTTCAGAAAACACCTTTCCAGACCTAGGCTGCTCTGACCTATTCATGAGTGCAGTGGGCACCACTACAATGAACAAAATGTAATGAAGAGGTAAGGGTGATAGAAAAATGGAGTAGTACTTGCACTATGTAGAGAGGTGGAACTGGAGACATGATAGTACCTACAGGTGAGAAAGAGGTATAAGATCGACATGCTATCACTGCCCAGGGTTGGTGGGATGGTATGGAGTAGCCTGGAGTTTATGCAGTCAGATGCAGAGTCAACTCCTGAACATGTGGCCCTGGATCGAGGCAATTATGGAGACGTGAGATGAGGGACAGTTCACTTCCTGGCTTGAACCTCCTCAATGGACCACCATGGTCTGTGATGCCACTGGAGGCCATGTTGGTATCCATGCTCCATGGGGCTTCCTAGACCTCCACAAAGCCTACGTGAACATATGTGGTTTGTCCCACTCACTGATGCCTTGGTGATATCCTTGATCTTTGCTGCCTGGGAGCCATATGGATATGATATGAGTGGCATGCGTGGCGACCAGAGGCCATGTTGAGGCCTATGGTCGAAGCTGCCACTGAAGGTTTTGAGTGGGTCAGTTGTCCTGATATGACTGGGGGATGGGGTTTATTGATGTCTGTGGCACATGTTACCAACCAAGGCAGTGCAGATAGTCTGTTGTCAGCACCACCACTTAAAGTCATGTTGATGCCTAAGGGCCATACTGGAAGCCACGTCTGGGTATGAGGTCCTAGTGTAGTCTAGGTTGATGTCCATGGCCCATGTCACCACTGAAGGCTATATGGATGTCCGTGGTCCAGGCTGCTTCTCAGGGCCTTGTGTGGTCCCAGGTCCTTTGGCAGCCAGGGACCATGGTTATGACCTGTGCTGTCACCAGAAACCATGTGAAATCCATGGTCCATCCTCTCTTTAAAGATCAACAAAGCTAATTTTGTAGTTACATCAATGACAGCTAATGCACAGCTCAGAAAGAGAGACACGGAAAGCTTCTGTGGCAATCCCTATCGCACCAACACCACCTGCCCCCTCAATAAAAACAACCTAGACAGGAAGCCATCAAAGAGAAATCTTAAAAAATGTGTGATAAGGATGCTGAAGTGTACCTCTCCACAATGGATGGCTTCTGGAAAGGAGTGGCAGGGTAAAAATTCAGTTCTATTCAAGGGACAGGCCACTGACAGTTTGATCATGCCCCAGTGAATATATAATAACATAAATTGGACCTGAATTTTTTTTACTTCAATTTTCATTTTAATTATTTTAATTTTTTTTGGGGGGGTGCCTACAAAGGTAGGAGGATGGACATGGAAGGACTGGGGAGTGACTGTGATCAGGGTGCAAGATGTGAAATTCCCCAAAAAGCAAAATTAAATAAATAAATAAAGTTGAAAGAAAAAAGAAAACACTGTTCCAAAGAATTGTGTCCTGAAATCTAGAGGAGCTAGACGTGAAGAGGTGAAGCCTCTGCTGTCTGACATTGACACTGTGACATCTCCCCAGGCAGCTGTGCTGATGACCAAGGATGAACCCTTCATTTCTCAATGGCAGGTCTTTTTACATGAAGTGATGATTTATGTGCTTGCCAAAAATACAATGCCCTGATAAAGCATGTACACAGACCTACCACTATTTAGCTTCCCCTGTTTATTTGCCAGACTATGCAAGTCAAGGCAGCTCTTATAACGGCTTTGATAAAGAAAGGTGATTCATACCTGGATGACTGCGGAGAGCATTTAAAATACAAAATCCATTTAGTACTGATTAGTGTTAGAACATTATTTATGTAATCTGTCACAATGGCAGATATTAGAAAGAACATTTTTCTCTTTCCGTTGGTACAGTTTATCAATCACCCCTGCTCCTGACAAGCCCTTAGGAGGAAAACATTCATCAGACTGGATTAGAAGACTCTAAAAATAAGAGCTGAAACTGGTGTTTTTACGGAGAATACAGGCTGATTGCAGAGACCCGAGAAAAGGCTGCTTATTCGCCAAGTGGCTTCAGGCAACACAGAAGCCAAGGTCTCAGGGTTGCACTGGTAGCGCTCTGAAGTAGGAAGAAGTCTCCTGCCAGGCTCTCAAAATGTGTCTGTGTGAAGGTGACAGAGTTATACAATGCAGTGATTAATACCTGGCTTCCAACACACAACCTGAAATGTATTGATAATTTGGTGTTTTTGAAATTTGCAAATGTCACAGAATTCAGGCTACACAGTGGAGTCAAACAAGTAATAAAAGCCTTCTATGAGAAATGATAATACTCAGCCCTGCACATTATTGTGTGATTCATCTTGAAAATGGGAAGTGAACAGCAGCTTTTAGTTAGAGCAGCAATCCACACGTCCTCTCCAGTCACATTTGCCCTGGCAGGTCCCTTAATGTCTTCAAGACTTCTATTTCCCTTTCAAGAAAATGGCTTCCACATATGGCCTCCTGGGGCCTGTAGGGAAAGGTTATCAAATACTGCCAGCAAATTACTATTACATAAGAAACTACAAAAAGGGGGGGAGGGGAGTTACTATATATCTCCCCAAACTTACAAGACTCTGGTAAACATTTTATTAGCATGTGTTAACTGTATAAAACAATGAGTCTTCTTGTAGTATGTAAACGCATGCCTATAAAATACTTTGATCACATTTAACTCCTCCCCATTCTACTTTTTTGCCTTCTAAACTTTTTGGATGGTGGTTAAGGACATGGGAATCAACAGCTTAAATAACTCTATTGTCCAGCAAAGGTTGAGAACAAGTGTAATTCTGGACCAGTAATTCTCATGCTTGTCCTATATTGGATAAGTTGAATAAAATAATTTGTGGGCTGTGAAGAGTTCTTTGTACTTGCCCTGTAAAGGAAGACTGGAGTTCAGATCAAGAGAACCCATCTAATGTCTGGGCATTAGTCCCAGCATTGGGAGACAAAGACAAAGGATCCCTGCGGCAAGCTGTTTGAATAGACGACCTGGCATCTGCAAACTCCATCTTCAGTGAGAGACTCCAGCTTAGTAAATAAAGTAGAGAACAATTAAAGAAGACATTTACTGTTAACTTCAAACCATATACATGAGCATATATGTTCTCTCTGTGTGTGTCTCTCTGTCGGTCTCTGTCTCTCCCTTCCCCCCTCCACTGCTCTGGTTATATTAGTATAAACTAAATTATAATTTCTGATGATAGACCCAAACATTAGTATGTGTGTGTATACATATATATGTATATCAAATATATGTTATATATATATATATATATTTTTTTTTAAGACAGGGTTTCTCTGTGTAGCCTTGGCTATCCTGAACTCACTTTATACACCAGGCTGGCCTTGAATTCACAGTGATTCTCTTGCCTCTGCCTCCCTGAGTGCTAGGATTATAGGCATGCACCACCACACCAGGCTAACAGTAATCTTTACATATGATTGCTATATGGCTCCACTTCGTTAGCAAACTATTCTAGATGACTGTATCTCAGGCCTCACCTATTCAGCAGGCTGCGCTTTATAATCTGTACTCTGCCTATCTTAACCAGACCCTGGGTACTGAGGCTGCTAATGCTATGGACAACATGTTTAATGTGGGACTCGGCTATTAAGGTCAAAGTCTGGCATTTCCAGATAGCCTCTGAACTCAGAATAATATGGCAGGCTCACTCACCTTCTAGGCCGGGTTCTTTCTCTACCAGATCTGGAGAACCACAGATATTCTAAGGAGCTTCACATAGCCCTCAGGGAGATTACCAGCCCCACTCTTTCCTGATAAGACACCATTCAGTAAGCACCTGGGGATTCCTGGAATCACCCACTTTATGATAAGATGTCTTGGTGCCTTGGCTTTCAACCAATGACCTTAAACCATACCTGGAGTTCTTTCCCCACCCGCAGGATAATTAAGTACTGTGTTCCCCTTCTTATGATAGGGCATGTAAATCAAGTATCCCCAGGGCCCCTAGCAGGGTTGAATCAAATACATTCACCTTCAAAACCCCTACACTGCCCAAGGTTTATAAGTCCCTGTGTTACATAAAATAAATGGAGCCACCATCTTCTATTTCACCACAACTGGCTGACACTTACCATTTATTCTGAGGGAGAGTGGGCTCCTGTTCACCCCAAAGAATTCATTGCCATACCAAGTTCAATTTCTGGAACTTCCATGATAGAAGGATAGAATTGACCCTCACAAATTGTCCTTTGACCTCTACAGGCACACCATGGAACATGAATATCTCTCTCTCTCTCTCTCTCTCTTTCTCTCTCTCTCTGTCACACACACACACACACACACACACACACACATCAGTAAAAAAATAATAGCCTAGGAGTTCTTTTTACACACTCAAAATATGCACTCTAAGATGATACAATGATAAAGGCATGTTGCTTCTATGACCTACATGAAGTCTCCTCATCCAATCTAATAAGAAACATCAGAAGAAGAAGACTTAAGAAGATTCCACAGTCCATCTTGCCACTCGCTCTTAAAATTTAATAACAATGGTTGAGAAAATGTCACAGGCCAGAGGAGACAGCAATATGACAATAAAATACACACAGGCTCTTGGGAATGAGCCTAGAAGAAAAAGGTGGCCAGTAGTGGGGAAACGAGGAAATGTGAATGAAGAGTGGGGTGTGGTGGACAGCATCATCATATCACAGATGTTTTCTTAGCTAACAAAATATGCTAACATTAGGGGAAATTGAAAGATGTGCACCTGAGAACTCAGTGCTATCTTTGAAGCTTGTGTATATCTCGAAGACCGTTCATTTTATTTTCATGTGTATGTATGATGTGGTTTGCATGTGTATGTTTGGATGTTTGAATGTAGGTATGTAGGGTGGTGCCATGCAAAGCTTGTGTGCAATGGAAGTCTAAACTTTATGTCAGGGATCATCTTCAATTGCCCTTTCACCTTATTCAATGAGGCAGACTCTCTAAATCAAATCCAGAGCTAGCTAACAAACAAGGCCAGTCTTCTCTGGTAATCATTGTCTCCATCCTCTGAGGCTGGGATTATATCCAGCTGCTATGTCCACCTGCATTTACTTAGGTTCTGGGAATCTTGACTCCCATCTACATGCTTGTGTGCCAAATGCTTTAATTACTGATAGATCTCTCCAGGACACTAACACTATTTTAAATTGATATTTTATTTAAAAATTTAATCTATGCCATATTAGGCTTTGTTCCTGTTAATTAGTGTTTTCCCTACCATGTGCCTGACTCTGAAGCCTGTTAATAAATGTGAAAAGAACAGAAAAAAATGAGAGGGGGAGAGAGATTGTTTTCTATTTATACAGTCTGACACATATTTGTGCAGATGATAAGAAAGTAAAGATATGAGAGGATATCACTGAAAACTGATGCTTTCCACGTGAGAAAAAAAATGTAAGATACATGAAGATAAGATACAAAGATGGGGTAAGAGAAACTACTATAGCCAGAAAGTGAGAGCAACATCAGCTGTCTGTGAAGACTAAGGGATATCTGTAAAAACTTGAGGGTCCACATCCATTATTTCATACATCCTCAGAAGAATGTCGGGACACATTTGAGTATTTCCATTTCATAGCTGAGGAGACTTGGACACAGCAAGGTTAAATGCTTTCCCTGGAGACTCCTTCCTGTCCTTGAACAAGTATTTCAGCAAATTCTAGTGAAGGTGAATCTGACCTATGTCTATATCACCCTTATGGATGTCAATGACATAGAAACTCCCTTGTCTAACACCTATAAGTTTATTAATTAGTAAGTGTAGAAAAGGACAGATTGTGTTGATCAAATGACAATGGACAGGCTATATAAATCATCCCAGCCAAAAGAGATTGTTAACACAGTGCAGGCTTATGAAATTTGGGGATTCATGAGCAACTTTTTAAAAAAGTATGAACATGGTACCTATTAAGACAGGCTGAACACCTAGATTTATGCCTAGGTTTTCAGCCAAAAATCATAAACTTTGTCTACTGCTAAATTCAAACTCAAGCATTAGCAAACCATACTGAGTGCCCCTTATGGTATAAAGTGCTTGGAGCAGAGCAGAAAGACTTCAGATTGGGGATAATTTGGAAATATTGGAAGATTTGCCCAGATTCTATTTGGTGAAAGTTTCTAATATGGAATAGCCTAATACCTGCAAAGAAAAAAAAAAGGGGACATATTACTAATGGCGTGCCTGCATTCAATTTCTGGAGGTGTGTGTCTTGCCTATTACTGAGACCACCGTTCTTTTTTCATGTGAGAGCACAACTTCTTCAGCCTTTTACTGTGATGTAAGATAGGCAGTTCTCTGGGACTTCCACAGTAGAATGGACAACCGAGGCATTCAGTTTTATGGTCTGATCATCTACCAAGTTCTCAGCCTCTCCAGTAAACAACTAACTGTTGTTTGGCTACATGTCCTTTTGGTCCTCAGACACCACGAGTCATGTGGATCCAATCCAAGGGCAAGCAGATGCAGACTGCTTTATTCCCGGAATAAAGAGAACATTATATAGCTTTGGGTGACCAATCAGGTTCCTCCACACCATCCCCAAGCCTGCTATTGGTTTTTTGGTCTTGAACAGGCTCCCCAACATCAGGCCATTCACCCTCTGCCCTACTGTGTCTGCAGTCACATCATGGCCTCTTGCCAGGAATACCTACAATGGCCCTTATCATATCAAATCCAATTAATTGCACTTTCAACATATACGTTCATTATTTTGGCTCAATTCCTTTAGAAAACTATGACTGATACAGATAGGTTCCAGATGATGGGATTTGAGAGATAATAAGATCATGAGAACTCTATGTTGATCAGAGGATTAATCAATTGATAAATACATAGTTGGGTGGGCTATGGGATGCGGTAAGTCCCTGGAGTCTTACCTTGGTCCCTCATTCCTCTGGTCTCTCTGATTCCTGGCTTAAGATGACTATACTAGCACCCAGATGTTCTGCCTATCTCAGAAAGACAGTGATGGCATCAAGTGATGATGCATTGAAATATATGAAAATACAAGCCACAATTGGCATTCCTTCCATTTATGTTGTCTGGGCTAGATATTTTTTCACACCATTGAAAAACAGTTAACACTGTTTTTCACTGATTAACACTGAAACCTGAATAAAACACTGTCACACTGTTAGTTCCACTATTGCTTCATTCCAATAGAAGTTTCTTTCCATGTCTATTTCTCTAACTTTTCATTTTATTATTAGCCGTTTCATATATAATGTTTAACTTGTCTCTGGTAAAGTATGCCTTCCACGTTCATTAGTCCAATCTGTGAGTACTTGAAAGGCATCTTTTATTCTGATTTCACCAAGGAAAATTATCTTTCTCAGAATCATCTATAGGACCTGTCTGAATGCAAATGACAAGCTAGAATAGTGAGTCTACCCTGCAAAGGGCAAAGATGTTTGGTTCTTATTTTAGGCAAGAAGAGATGGGTGTGTTCATGGGAAACAGAAAGCATTGGTATGGAGGAAAAGTATATCGCCACAAAAGAGATTGCTATGGTTGATGACTTGTGTCTACCATAAAAGAACCTCAGAGAGCAAGCTTCTACGTGTTCCTTCATTTATTTTCCACATTCTCCTCGACATAAGCATAGTAGATGGTGGAAGCCGGTATGAAAGCTGCTCTGTGTCGTCTGGGCTGCATGTCAGTTTGTCTACTTCTAGCGGATGTTGCAGAAGGCATGGCAGATCTACTGTCCCTACTGGACAGTTGTCCAGTGCCCCCCCTGCCCCTGAGGCCTGGTTCCTGTACGGTAGAGTAAAAGTCTACAGGGCTGGGTTAGACAGAGTGATTTTTCTAAGCTGATTCTTCACTAATGTTTGATGATTAAATTCAGAATGTTCCTTGAACAGATTTTGCTCAAAGAGGAGCAGGCATAATTTCTCTATGAAAATTGACCATTATCTCACAACTGGAAACTATAAACTTTGTTTTATACAAAAATAATAAAAATCACTTTACTTCACAATTAAGATTGGTCTTCTGGGATAAGAAGGAGGGGGCACAATAAAAAGCATAGTTATTCTATGTCAGAAGGCATTAAAATTATTCAGAATTATCTTTGCAGGTAACTGTGGCTGTCCACAAAACATCTTTAAATGCAAATTCATTTTAACACTCCTACTTAATTAGCAAGCCAACAGGAAAAGCCAGAGGGGACACGTGATGGAGTAGACATGGAGCTTGTCCACAAGCCTGTCTTTATTTTTAATTTCAGAATTTTCAAAGGATAATCACACGTGTATTAGAGATCTCCTCCAATGCAAAATGCAACCTGATCGCTCTACAAACAGAGAGACGGAGCAAGTGCTTTGAGAAGCCGTAGCTGTGGAGATAGGCCTGCTAGCTGAAAAGAATTTTTGAAAGGAGGAATAATTGAGCTAGATTTTTGAAACAGGAAAAATCATATTTGAAAATGTGAGAAAATAGTCTCAGGCTAACGCACATGCATGAGACGATTAATACCACCGCTCTGATCGAGCAAAGAGAACCGAGTGAGACAGGCTTGGGCTGAAAGGGTGTGGAATATTGAAAACCAGAAAAGACAAGGCATTTGTGCTTTATTCAGCAAGTCAAAGGAAGCCCAGAGCAGAGGCCTGGCAGCAGCAGCCCATACTCTGCGATGAGAAATCAGGAAGGAGTGAGAAAAGAATCTATTGCTCGGAGCCCTTACATTTTAATTCTGAGAAATTTTATCCAAATATATTCAATAAAATATGTATTTTAAAATAAAAACATCACTAAATGCCTCCTAATAGGGGTTATTTTAAATAAGTAATAGCTCATCTTTGAACATTTATAAAGCGAGGGGCTTCACTAACATTAAGCACCTCTATTTTAAGTTAAAAAAGAAATTGGCAAAATCCTGTGTTCTTAGTTTCATTTCAAAAACTATAAACAGCTTTCTAATATGGAATGGAAAATTTTTCGAATATGATGTTAAAATAGGTGACATCAAAGTTCTGATTCAAGCACTTATCAGATCCATAGTTGTGGTGGTTTGAATAGGGATGGCACCCATAAACCTGTGTGTTTGAATGTGACGTAGGGCTCTCAGCTCCTCTGCACCACGTCGGCCTGTCTGCTGCTGTTTTCCGCCATGTCGCTAGGAACTAAACTTCTGAAACTGTAAGCCAGCCCCAGTTAAATGCTTTCCTTTATAAGAGCTGCTCTGGTCACATTGTCTCCTCTCAGCAATAAAACCCAATCTAAGACAATAGCACATTGAAAGAGATAATAGCTTATATATGCAGACATTGCATAAGAAAATTTATATAAAACACTTAAACTCCTGCTGGTTCATAATAGCTGTTCTATAAATACTAGCAAATATTGTTCCACTAATAACAGATAATGGGTAAAAAATATCAATGGATAAAATAAGTAAAATACATTGCATACTGATAACAAAAATTAGGAAATGACATAAATGATAGTCATAACAATTCAATGTTCAGTCTTTACATTTAATACTTTTTACTGATTTGAATTTATTTCCAAGAAAGTGTATGCTAGTTTTATAACGAAGAAGAGTTTAAACACTTTCTTTAAGGAAAAAAAAAAGCTGTAATATACGAAATGAAACTTCATCAAGAAAGAATAGTGATAGTCACTGACAACAAGAATCAGAAAAAGGAAGGCATTAAAGATGACTCTCAGAGCGTTACTGAGTAAAGGAACATCTATGATTTCTAAGTGATAGGGTGGAGGAAGAGTTAGAAAGTAAAACTGTGAACATTTTATACTTTAAGTATTGATGGTAATATAATAGTTATTTAGTCACTAATTCTTTTTGAGTGAGTATTATTCTCTTAGTAAGACTTGAATTGTAAATAAAAAAAACCTGTAAGCACACAGAGTTCCTATGATTAGTTAATTTAATAATATCATGTTTTATTATACATAAATATTTTAAGAAACTTTAATCTGATTTCCCAAACACAAATTTTGAAAGTACTTCTGTTTTCATTGAATCAATGCACTATTAACATTCCCCATGCTTAAATGAAGACTCTGTCAATTAGCCAGATGTTTTTAAATGTTCAGTTACTTGTCGTTCTGTGTGCATCTGGTTCCAGAGCCATCTAATGGATTGATGGAGCTTTTGCTATTTCTCACCCACATGTTGAGGATCTGATAAATACATCTACCTTCACTTCAACATCTTTACTCCTTTGGTGCATATAATCAGAATGTGCACTAACGTTGAATAGTAAACAATGAGAAGCTGGCTCTAAGTAAATGCAGATGCTGCTTTAGGACTCTTAATTAGAACCATATCTGGCACAAAAAGCACTTGTTCCTAGTAGAAGCAAGTAAGGAGCACAATTATCATTCCCATTGTGTTTTTTAATAAAGTGTTCATTATAGTTTTACTTTATCAATGCCTCCACTCAGAATTTGAAACTTTAGTTTGTTTGTTGTCTCAATGTGCATGTAATAGTAACAGTTTTTTGAATTTTTTATGTACCTTATTTTTTTTTGGAAGCCCTTTATTTCTTTTTTTTAAATAGTTTTTTATTCTTTACAATTTATTCACTTTGTATCCTAGCTGTAGCCCCACTCTTGTCTCCTCTCAATCCTCCCTGTTTCCCTCCTTCACCAAGGAACAAGACAGGAGCCTACCACAGAAGGCCTCTAAAAGACTCTATCCAGCAGGGTATTGCAGCAGATGCTGAGGCTCATGGCCAAACTTTGGGCAGAGTGCAGAGAATCTTATGAAAGATGGGGAGATTGTAAGACTTGGAGAGAACAGGAACTCCACAAGGAGAGTAACAGAACCAAAAAATCTGGGTCTAGGGATCTTTTCTGAGACTGATACTGCAACCAAGGACCATTCAATACTAACAGCTTTAAGCACTTTAGGGTGCTGTTTAACGGTTTCATTCACAATGGCAGAGCAATATAGACAAGTTAGCACTGCCTTAAAAGTTTGTGTAGATAAGCTATTTACTGAAAAGGAGGCAGTGGTCAATGATTATAAGATAATAAATTGTTTTTGTCCCCTTTAAAATCTTTATATTAGGCTATATGTGACAATTCTCTTTCATGTATATAATGCACCCTGAGCATATATTCCCTCGATCCTCCTCTTCCTGCCCTCTCCATAATTCCCAGACAGTTTCACTTCCACTTTCATATCATCCATACTATATGATTTTATAGATGCATAAAGTCTGTGACTCACAAACAAAAAACAGGCTACACGTGTCTTTTTGCAACAGACTCAATTTGTTTAATATGATGATCTTTGTGCCATTTTCCTGCAGAAGGCACAGTTTCATCCTTGGGGACTTCCCTTCTGACAAGGGTGAGATAGAACCTAAGTGTAGTGCTCATTTGTATTTTTGTGATCCTTAATGATATTGAATTTATCGTAATTGTATCAGTCACCTGTAGCTCATCTTTTGGGGACCCTCTGTTCAGGTTCCTTGATTCTTGCAGTTTTTGTTTCTTGTTTTTGTTTTATTTGGTTTTGTTTTGTTTTGTTTTAGGTACTGTGTATATTCTAGATGCTAACCTTCTGTCAGGTATCTAACTACCACAGATTTTCTTACACATATAGACTGTCTCCACACTTGATCGTTTCCTTTGTTGTACAGAAAAATTTTAATTTCACTAAGTCACATTTGTCACTTGCTGGTGCTATTTCCAAAGCAACTGTTGTCCTATTTTGGAAGAGATTGCTTATATCAATATTTTGAAGATGTTCCCATATTTCTCCTCTATTCATTTTAGAATCTTCTCGCATTAAGGTTTTTGAACCATCTGGATTTGACTTTTCATACAGGATAACAAATAAGGGTTTAACTTTGTTCTACATGTGAACATCCAGTTTCCTCAGCACCATTTGTTGAAGATGTTGTCTTTTCTACAATCTGCTTCTGTTTGACGTTTGTTGTTTTGTTTTGTTTTTGGATCTTTGTTTTAAAAAAAATCAGATAGTTGTAACTATGCGGGTTTGTTTCTGGTTCTCTGTTCTGCTCCATTGATCCAGTAGCAGCACCTCCTTTATCACAAAAAAATCTGTTTAGTTTAACTGGAAATCAAGTATGGAGGTTTTTCTGCTAGTGTCCTTGTCGCACAGGATTGCTTTGGAGTCTTTTGTGATTCTATGAAAGTTTTAATATTCCCTTTCTTATTTCTGTGAGGTATGGTGTTGGAATTTAGATTAGGATTGAACTGGATTTATTGATTTCTTTTGCTAGGACAGCGATTTTCACAACACCGATTCTTTTTCTGGTCTATGAGCATGGACTATTTCTCTCTTCTAAATATCTTCTGCGGTCTTTCTCTTTGATGTTTTACAGGTTTCATTGTAGAGGTCTTTCGCTTCCTTAGGTTTATTCGTGAAAAAGCTTTGATGCCACTGTAAGTAGGGCTGTTCTGATTTCTTTGTTAGCATGTTTGTCATTGGTTTACAGGAAGGCTACTGACTTTTATGTTAGTTCTGTGCTCTCACATTGATGGATGTGTTTATGAGCTCTAAGAGATGCCTCTTGCAGGTTCTTTAGGGCCCCTTGTATATAGAATCATACATCCAAATGTTTGATTTTATTTTTGTGTGTTTGTCTCCCTTTGATCTCCCTCCCATGTCTTATTCCTCTAGGTAGCATTTCAAGCACTATGTTAAATAAGAATGGAGAGCTAGACATAGAACACATCTCTAATTCCAACACGTAGGAGGTAGAGGAAGGTGGATTTCTGAGTCTGAGACTAGCCTGATCTACATAGTATAATATAGAAAGTGGAACACCTTGTCTTGCTCATGATTTTAGTGGAAATGCTTTCAATTTTTATCACTGAGTAATGCTGTCTATAGATTTACAGCCTTCATCATTTGAAGTATGTTCCTTTTACCCTGGTTTCTCCATTGCTTAGTTCATGAAGGGAAGTTGGATTTCTCAAAAAACATTTTTCATATATTAAAATAATGATGTGCTTGCTATCCTTTAGCCCATTTATGTGGTAAATTTCATTTCTCAACTAATGTATGTTGAACCATAAACACATTTCTTGAATGAAACTGACTTGATTATGGTAGTTACCTATTCTTAACATGCATCCAACAAATTATTTGTACATAGCTGCTACTGTGATGTGTGGATCTGTAGTCAATACAGCACTATAAGATATAATGCCATCGAACTCTAGGGCGATAATCTTTTCAGTACTGTACAGTACAATACAGTTGATCTCTAGATCACTCACACTGACGCCCATTGCCATAGGGTTGAACTATGGAACTATAAGTGCTACAAAAAATTAGGTTAGGACACTGCTGACATCTTTGCAATATACTTTTTGACAATAGTTCTTGCAAAAAATATAGTAAAGGTTTAAAATTATGACTTAACTTTGAACTATCTTTAGCTGGCTCAGCACATTGTTTAGTGTTGAGTGTTTAGGCCTCCCCTAGTTGTGCTACCTTG
Source organism: Psammomys obesus (assembly GCF_907164565.1). Taxonomy (NCBI): domain Eukaryota; kingdom Metazoa; phylum Chordata; class Mammalia; order Rodentia; family Muridae; genus Psammomys; species Psammomys obesus. Next base: position 2,707,509 of record NW_026596040.1, on the reverse strand, counting down.
AGAGCTTCTGAAAATTTTAACAGGGGCAGCCTTTCTGGAGGAAGAATGTTACTGAGAACATGTCTCTAAAGATTATATCTGTTTCCAAGTCCTTGTCATCCCCCACCCTCACTTCTTGTCTGCCATGACTTTAAAAAGACCCCGCTGCTCTGGTGCTCTCTCTCTGAGGGCATATGGCTGAATGAGTAAGGACAGAAATCTCTGAAACAGAACCAAAATAACCCTTCCTTCCATTGCATTGTTTTTCTATTTATTATGACCACGGCTATGTAATCTTATAAATGCAGATTTAGAAATTATATAAACCTATAAGCATTCACGTGTGTATGCATGTACATGTGTGTGTGTGAGTGTGAGAGAGAGACAGAGAGAAAGAAAAAGAGAGAGAGAAATACCAAGTGTGAGTTATACAAATTTATATTGGATAAGTAGGGACATATCTGGAATTTGACAGGTACTATATATGATAGAAAGATTTCAAAGAGGTGAACCACTAATGAAGCCAGAAGGGAATAATAGTCCACTACACTCCATTCTGGCTGTGATATATAATTTAAACATTATGAATGGAATGAATGTACAAAATACCAGTATGAAGATACCCTGACTCTTCATTCACTTACATACTGCACCAGCCCTGACAAACTGAAGAGCCAAAACTCTACACACAGTCCCTGACTCCACCATATTTCACATCACTGCAAATGTTGGCTCCTCAGCATTCAGTTTCCGAGTTTCTACAATGAGAGACAAGTTTCCAGCGATGTACCTTTGCTTTCCATTCAGATGAATCCTGAATCAGAGAGCATTGCATTAGCTGATCTAAGCCATGGAGAGCCACCACCTGCCCTAGAGTTCTGATCTGTGGACAGGCAGGGTATAGCAATAGCTTTGGATTCATGGGGATACTACCTGTGGTAACAGGGAAGTTCAACTGTAGAAGCAGGAACTTCTGTTACAAATATTAGCCAAATCCACTCCCTAGAAGCCTCGTCTGCTGGTCTACCTACAATCTGAATATCAAGAGCAGCCAGAGACACTGTAAGTGAAACTCTCTTCATATTTAACATTGCAAGGATTGCACTATTAGCAGCATGAACATACCCCAGGGAGAAAAAGCAGTCACCTTGTGTGGAGAGATTGTGACACTGGGAGGCACTGAGCTGATCACACCATTCAAGCAGGCACTGGTTTTTGCAAGGTCCATGAATACGGAGACTAGAATGTGATTATATCCAGGTCTCTAAAGCTGCGGGTTAATCAACATGTTTCATCCTCTAGAAACTACTAGATTGTGGGAGACACAATTATCATTTCAATGGGAACAATCCCCTTTTGAACAGATGGGTCAACATTCTCTAAAACAGCCTTAGAAGGCAAAATATACTGTCTCTGAATGTTTCCTTAATTAAGGTTGACACAACCTCAAAAAATATCTCAAGGGCAAGATAAACATAGATTGATAAAGCAGTCATAGGAGGCAAATACAGCCACAGACAAGTGAACATATAGATGTGAAAAGGAAAAGGCTGTTGAATGGTACCATGCATAAAACAATATGAAAATGCTTTACACATCATTTAATCCTTGAAGTAGCACCATAGCACAAGTACTATTACGGCCTTCCTTTCCTGTAGAATATAAAACAAGGGGCTAGGAATGTTTTAGTTTAAGAACTTTCCCTACAATCACAAAAACAAACAAACAAAAAAAAAAAAAAGAAAAAGAAAAAAAAAAAAACAACTGTTGTTTCACATTGTCCCAATTCAGTCATCTTGGGACAACATTTATAAAAGTACATTTATCTGAGGCTCCAGCTAGAGTCAATTTCAAAAAAAATACTAGTTATCTTAGTCTCCTTGATTAGATTCCTTAGGTGTACAGATTTTAGTAAGTTTATCCTATATTATATGTCTAATATCCACTTATACAAGAGTATAGACCATGTGTGTCTTTCTGCTTCTGAGATATTCCTTTCAGGATGATCTTTTCCAGGTCTCACCATTTGCCTGCAAATTTCATGATTTCCTTGTTTTTATTGCTGAGTAGTATTGCATTGTGTAGATGTACCACAATTTCTGTATTCATTCCTCAACTGAGGGGCATCTGGGTTGTTTCCAGCCTCTGGCTATTAGAAATAAAGCTGTATCAGAAGAGCGAGAAAACAGGGAACAAGACAGGAGCCTACCACAGAGGGCCTCTGAAAGGCTCTACCCTGCAGGGTATCAAGGCAGATGCTGAGACTTATAGCCAAACTTTGGGGAGAGTGCAGGGAATTTTATGAAAGAAGTGGGAGATAAGACCTGGCAAGGAAGGCACTCCACAAGGAGAGCAACATAACCAAAAAATCTGGGCACAGGGGTCTTTTCTGAGACTGATACATCAACCAAGGACCATTCATGGAGATAACCTATAACCCCTGTTCAGATGTCCTATAGATAACCTATATCCCCATGGCAGTTCAGTGTCCAAGTGTGTCCTATAGTAATGAGAACAGGGACTTTCTCTGACATAAACTCATTGGCCTGCTCTTTGATCACCTCCCCCTGAGGGGGGAGAAGTCTTATCAGGCCACAGAGGAAGACAATGCAGCCACTCCTGATGAGACCTGATAGACTAGGATCAGAAGGAAGACCTCTCCTATCAGTGGACTTTAGGGGGGCCATGGGTGAAGAAGGAGGAGGGAGTGTGGAATTGAGAGGGGAGGAGGGAGCTACAGGGAGGATACAAAATAAATAAACTGTAATTAATAAAAATAAAAATTAAAAAATACAAAAAAGAAAAAATACTAGTTATAACTTGTACATAGGCCATTTTACTTTCAGCACTTTTAGGATGCAAGAGATGCAAAGAACTCACCTTTTTCCTTCCTTTAAACTGAGTCCAAGCATTACTGCTGACTCATGTCCCAGAGCAACTCCAGACCTACAACTACATACTTCACTGAAATTCTATTAAGCCTATACTAACAAAACTTGAGCAATGTTTCAAAGACTTCCACATGAGCCAATGCCGGTTCCACTCTAATAGCTGTGTGTCCCTTGGTTCTTATAGGCTCTGACTCATCCCCATGTTTCACAATGACTCAGGTATGATTCGTCTATCTTTCCCTCATGTTTCTTTGAATTTATTGTTCTATGTATCTTCCTACTATAGAATAAAGTACATCTACCCTAGTCTACACAGTGATTCCATATTCCAATTAGATTATAAGCAGAAAAATGTAATTAGAAAGAGCAAGGATGTTGGTGTGGACACACATTCTCTCTTGTTCTCTCTATATATACATATAGACATCATATGTAATAAATAATTTATATTGCATGTGTTTATATGTGTATATGTAAATAAATATAATATGCACGTATATACATATATTCCAGAACAATTCACTGTCAGGTATCTAAGACAATTTTAGGGCTTCTTTGTTTGAGTTCTCCTATTATGCCTAGAAAAAAAACCTAAAAAGTATTGTAGCACTTTCTTCCACAGGTGACTTGCTTCCTGGTATTTTCAACAAACCTGCATATAAGAGCAAAATACTGGTAAATTATGGCCTAAAATAAAAATACATAGAAATTAGGTGCCATTGGCAAGTCACATGTCAAATGCTCCTAAAAAGACATGATTGGCAATGTATACCCACAGAAACATTAGTATACATGATTCTATTTTTATGATTCAAGCTTCTTGACTCTGGAGCATGACTAAAGATCATATGTCTACATGTCTGATGTCTGGCTCATGCTTGGGCATTACAGGAGTCCGTGAGCATTGCAAAGCTTAATGGGTGCTGATAAGAATGATTCACAGAAGTGACTTGAGTCAGATCCAGTATCTTAGGCTACAGATGCAATATCCTTTCTATTCTTCTGGATGTATCCAGAACGATACTTACTAGCTTTGTTCATGAAAGACTTGACCATCAGATAAGCTATCTTATTTGAAAAACAACAAGCTATTATAAGCCTTGGTTCATATCACATACTCTTTTTTTTTTTTTAAAGCAATTCCAAAGCTTATTAGCCACAGGAAAAAAAAAATAATTTCTCAAAGTCAGTTCTTGTTCTCTATAAAATAATACACATAAGCAGAAAATCGCTACACTTTTGGTCCAAACATGTTACTGCTGTTGTTTTCCTTCTTCAGATAACAGATGGTCGTAGCCAAGTCTACGAATACCTGTACTTGCCCCAAATGCGCAACATAAATACGGAAGTGATAAACAGGAGACTCATCACCAGGACTGGAACAGGGCCAACTCTGGGCCCTGGGGAATCCTCTGTGTACAATCGCCATATCCCCAGGCCCTGCAGAGCTGGCACAGCCTGCGCTCTAGGTCTCAAGGCTGGCATTTTTTTTTCTCTGCCAGACGGTGGATCCCTCCGCCTGCCTCCCGCTTTGCTGGGAGAACACCCCGAGAAGACCACGTTTGCGCCACTGGGCAGCGGACCCTGCCTGCTGACACTTTGGAACAGCGGCAACAGGAGGCTCAGAAGAGGATAATCGGTAAATTCCCAAGCGCTCAGTGCACTGCTATATACTTTTTTCTTTTTCTTTTTAACTCCAACATTCAGTGCTGTAGAGACAATCTTTAGCTTAAGAACCTCCTAAATGAGGGTCGTCAGACAACGAGCAATACAATAATAAACACATGGGAAGATGATCTGTGCAAACACCATCATGCTTTCTCTGCTTTTCAGAACTCTCTTAATCCTCTAATACATTCCACTTTGGCTAACCATTCGGTTTACATTAGCCGTGCTAGTGAAAATAATGCATACTATAATAATAGAATATATGCTGATAATTATGCAAACATTCTCTTGGCCAGATAATAAAATTCTCATAAAGATTTAGGAGGAAACTATTATAAAATAAACTGTGGGGAAAATGAAAACCATTTCACTGCAATGTTGTAGCGTTTTTTTCCTCACATGTAAATATCTAATCTGGGATTTCAAAAAATAACTTAGAAGAGTCTATATCTAGAAAAATGTGAAAGAAAGAGTATATTAGTCATGAAATAAAAACAGAATAGATACTGTAGATACATTATGTATGGCTAATAATGTAAAAATTTTTTAACATATAAAACTGATCACATTCAGTTCAGTGGACTATGAGATTTCTGAATGAAAATACCTGTCTTAGCTTTGTATAAGATAATAATTTCTGATAATTTTTGACCATTGAAATGTAGATGGCATTTGCCTTAGTGACATTTTGGGTTGCTGTGATAGGGACCATGACCTAAATCAACTTATAGAAGAGTTTGTTTAGGAGACTAGTGCATTATTTATTGTACTATTGTACGATTACCATTTTCTTATTTCAACCTTGCTTTTAAGGCTGAACACCTGAAATAGATGTTTGCGTTTATATATACAGTGTCATTTTGACCTAATGATGTGTGCTGATTTTGCACTTCCGTTAAAGATAAATTCATGCTTCCTGTAGTTCTTCTCTGCACCTGCCCCTCCATCAATTCACCATCCATCCTTGTGTGAATAACAACATCCCTTTGTCATGTTCACACATTCACATGTTCTGCGCTAAGAAAGAATCATATTTCGAGCACTATACTGACTATCTGATAAGTGAATATCCTAAGAAAACATGGACTTAATGTCAACTCTGCATGACCATGCCATTATTCCTGGAAATCAAAATATGGTTGCAAAATGGCAGCACAGGCCTTGGTGACCACCACACCAATAATCAGGTAGAGGTCAATGCCACTGTAAATAAATATCTAAGTCAGACTACTTCATTTTCTAACGTACTCATTCTCAATCCAATGTCTCATTAAAGCAGATTCTTCTATGGCATGAATTGGCAGGCCCTTCATCTTGTACCTTCTTCTCTCTAATGCTATCTCTGAAATCAAAGGAAGTCCTTTAATGTAAGGTCACACTTTCTCAAACATAAAACGATCCCACTGCAGAAATAGACAACACCTAAAATGTTCACAAGCTTAGTATTGAAGGGGGATTTGCAGGAAAGACAAAAATATTCTGCACAAAATAACAGCAGGCAACTGAGCCCACTGAGATACTGAGACATCGAGACAAGTTAGAGAAAAGAATTCCTATAATTCAGTAAAATTATCTTCCCCCATCTATTAGACCTATTGAGGAGAACAAGTACTCCCTGCAGTATCCCAGAAGATAGTGGCTATAAACAAAGAGATGGCGCAGATTGAAATTGGACTCTGTGGACAGTCATGTAATAACAATTGGAGTTATTTTCAGTTAAATTGGCAAATGTGCGAGTTCAATCAATCTGTAACAGGGGACTCAATCACATAAGGAGAGCTCTGTTTCTTGACTTGCATTACTAACTCATGAGAAGGCCTTTTAATAGCCCTTATCACTTTTAAGTCTTTGCTTCAGTGACAAAGCTTCTTTCTGCTGTTTTTCCTCATTTAAGACTATGATTGTGGTAGCTGCTGATGCTCCTGAAGCCTAAGCACTCTCTCTCAGGAAAAACTAAACACTGAGTCCCTAAGATTCTACCAACCACACAGCCACATAGACCTGTGGAGTACAAGGTAAGGAATCTCATAGTAGCCAGATCATGCCTGCTACCAACTCAACCAGAAGCATGCAATGCTGAAGAAAGGCTCATTTGTGTCAGATGTGTATGCACAGATTGTGGGAAGGACTTCTAGATGAAGAATTCCTGTTTTGGAATGCCAGTTCTGACTCTTACTGGGGAAGTAAAGTCAAGTTAATTTCTTTGGCTAGTGAGCCCTTCCATTTTCCCATCTATAAAATGTATTTTATAAAGTTATCCCATAGATTAATCATAGGAACTGGTGAGAGGATGGATATGTAACTTAGTTGATAGAGTTCCTTCCTAGCATGTGCAAAGCCCTGGGTTCACTCTCCGGTACTGTATAAATTCAGTCATTGTGGCATAGATAAACCCAACAGTCAAGAGGTGGAGGCAGGGAAAGCCCCAAGCTCAAAATCTTCCTCAGCTACAGATAGAAAGCTTAAGAGTAGCCTAGGCTACACGAGACGCTGTCTCAAAACAAACAAAAACAAAAAACAAAACAAAAAAAAAAAAAGAGAAAGTCTTATAATATGCTTGTAAAACACTGGTTACATAACAACCTTCTACCTTATTGTGGCTTTTTAACACTAAAAGCATATCTCCATCACCTTAATCTAAAATCTTCCAGACTAACACTGCAAGCCTAGCACCAAATAAGACAAGATGATATAATCAAGCCCCACTGCAAATTCACTCATTATTTTTTTTTCCTTTTTTATTAACATAAGTGGTTTCTGTCTTTGACCTAAGAGGGAAAAAATTACTCCTTTATCAGTAGAGACTGCGTGTTTATGGGGATGACTAATAATGTGTTATGAACATTCTTTTCCCATAGATCTACCTTGACTCCCAGCAGTCACTTTATTGTATATTTCATTCAACTTGATAGAGCACAAGAAGGTGAGTATCTTCAGATGATTTGTCAATATCAGCTGATGTTTTCTTGTCATAGATAAACAGCCTGCGCCATGAATCAATAATGTGTCAGCAACATTGTCACAGTCCCCTCTACAGTGCGTGTGGTGTGTTGACAGCTGATACATTACTGTGGATGTCTGCAAATGCTAAGCAGCTTAGCTCTTCTCAGATCACTACTCTATGCCTCTTTACAGAGTAGGGCATTGGTTTAACAGGCAGCCCGGAGCATGGCCGTGGCTGTTCTATCCTCACAACAGCAGACAGCTCTACTGCATTCCATTCCAGCTGTATGTTTCTGTCTAACCAATTAGCAGAAATCCATATAGGTTGGGCAGCTTTGATTTCACAGATGGGCCAAACAACACACTGGTGTTTCTGTTTGCATCAAAGTTACAGAGTATTCCGAACCAGACACTCTGGAATCAGCACTCTGTGCTCCAGATAGTGGGGTGCAAAGCAAGCCGAGGAGATCCCAACTCAAATTTGGGGTCAAATGTTTCCTTTCTTTATTTCTTTGTTAATTTCTTCCTTTCTTTTGGTCCTCTAAATCTAATCCTGTATATAGTTCCCCTGATCCCAAGCTCTCAGTATCCCTAATCTAAACTGAGGATACAGTGCTCCAGAGAGTCTGTCTAAAAACCTTCATGGCTTTCTTCAACATCTGTGTGGCAGAAGCAGAGTGATAATTCAGAATGTGGGTTTATAATTTAGGCTAACTTTTTTTTTTTTCTCTAGTCCCCTCACTCACTATATGACCTTGGGAAGGTTGTTGCGTTCTGCTTCTTTATTTTAACATAGATAAAACTTGGGTAGTATGAGCATTAAATGAGATACAGTATGTAAAACTTTAGCTTAAACCCTGGCACTAAATAGATCCTCAGAGACTTCTGAGTATTATTGGGAAGAAAATAAGCACCATAGAGAGATAATATGGTAAGACTTCCTCCGTGACTGGTCTGCCCATTGTAAGGCAGAACTGACCACAGCATCTTGTGTATAGAAAAGCTGTCATTTGTTTATATGACTTTACCCGACTATATAAATGCCATCTCTATTTCACAATGCATATATGCTAAAAAATTAGACTTTATTATTAAAGAGAAGAACAGATAGATACACACCAGAATTAATGAGACCCAAAGACTATATAACACAATGGACTTCTATACAGGGTATAGAAGTAGCTGTTTGGAATGGAAGCTGTGGAGCCTTACATTGGATTTCAAGATTTCAATATTGAATGTATTCATTCATCTACCAAAAACAAATTAGATTTTTTTTTGTTCTGCTTTAGGAAAGCAAAAAGGGAAGGATGAATAAAAAATATTTTCAGATATCGTGTGTGATTGCTGGTCTAGTAACAGCTCCTACCTGGATGATACTTTTAACAATCTAGCTACCTCATTAATGTTTGATTCATTAATCAATACAGATACACAGAAAAGAAATTCATGAAAACAACAAAATCCAGTTTTGTGATTATCTGGTCCTTCAATACCAAGATTCTATCAAAATCATTAACATATTCTGGAAAGTCAAAATCAACATACTGTCAATGTCTTAATCACTTAAGAACACTGTAGGTAGGTCAAGAAGCATGGCAGTGTATCCCTTTAATCCTAGCATTGAAGAGACAATGAGACCCTGTCTAAAAAGAAAAAAGAAAGGAAGAAAGGAAGGAAGGAAGGAAGGAAAAGAAAGAAAGAAAGAAAGAAAGAAAGAAAGAAAGAAAGAAAGAAAGAAAGAAAGAAAGAAAATAAGGAAAGAAGGAAAAAGTTATTTTTTCATCATCCAGAGAGAGGATAAATGCTTAGGCAATTTGCCCAAATAATGTGCCCAGCTCTGCCCAGGCATTCATCCAAGAGGGGACTCTGCTTCCAGTCCCCTGACTTGCAGAATCCTGCAGATAGAAATGCCACAAGAAAATAAAGCAAAAAGACTGGCACCATGAGACCACAAACTAAATATGTGCTCTGTCTATACTTATCAGCACTGATTAAGCCAAAGAAACAGGCCTCCATCACACTAGGCTTGCATCCTTTCAGAGGCCCTTCCGTAACTTCCCGAACTTGTGCTGAAAGTAATAAAGACAAGGTAGGCTTTGGAAGACGGGTTGGAGTTGTGCTAAGGAACTGCTCAGGTTTGCTCATGACAAACTGATCAAACCCTCTCAGGTGGCATGAAAGCAGTAGGTTTTCAGCTTAACAAAGCAACTTTCCTCTAGAGTATATCACTCCTTGTTTCTGTTTTACTTCCAATTCCTTGTTCCTTGGTAGTTAGGAATCAATGCAGTTTGCAATATGGTCCCTGAAGATCAATCTGCAAAATGAAGCAACTCACATCACTTCTGGGTCCCTTTAGCATTCTACCTTCTGATTCTTGCTGTCCTTATTAAATAAGTGAAAGCTGGAGCCTGGTAAAAAGTATGTAAAAATTTAAATTGTAACTTGAAATGTTTATTTAAGTAATTGTTTTAAATGCTGAGTCTCATTGTTAATCTGAATTGTTACTACAATTTTGAAAACAGAAAAATGTAACCTTTTGAAACAATATGAAAGAATCTTTGACTTAGCAAGTTGCTGTAATTTGCTTTCTAGATAAAAATATCATCAAAAATATGGATACTTTAAAATATATTTTTAGTCTACATTGTTACTATGGATAAAAACCAAATTACTTGTAAAAATATTGATAATAAAAGAATGTTTACCACTTTGGCTGAAGTATGTCAAGAAAATTTAAAAGAATGGGTATAAAATGATTAGTTAGTATACATTTCTTCATTTTGTCACTTATTTTCATTTTACCACTATAATTGCAAGGCATGCAGCTAGAAACAATGGTTAAATGCAACCATTTTTGATACTTTTTCAGATTGTATGTTATCTAAAAAACAGTATTTTATACAGTCTGACTTTGTGGTTATGAAGGTGACACCTGGATATTAGAACATATTTTATCTAATCATCTAATCATTTTAAAGCTTGATATAATCTTTAACCTCTTAGAACATGGCATTCTGACCTCTATGTACACTTGGCATAGTTTTATAAATATTAAGGCAGGGCCTGACTATAGTAGTAACTGTCTGGCATAAACCTCAAATCCCAACAACATGCATCGAAACCTAACATGTTTTTCTAGCAGTAGGATTATCAGAGTAGTAGCTACCTGGGGAGTGGGGGCGACTGAGAGCTGTTTCGCCTTCATATACGGAATCATGAGCTGGAAGGATCACTCAGCAAGGGTTTGGTATCTTCTAAGATAAGTTTTCTATGTATTTTCACCTTCCCACCTTATCACAACTTTGATGTTTACAGTCTGACTCCAGACCCCTTGAGATTAAAAACTGGCCCCAGGTAACCCAACTCAGCTCCTACCTGGACAAGGGATGACTGAAAGATAAAGACTTCTAAGCCTAAATCCCCCGACAACAGCTTAGATGCCTCTTATCAGTAAGGCAGAAGATGTAAAGAAAAATTATGGGCTAGAGTTGAAAGTCTGAGTTAAGCAGGACTAATGATGTTTGGTTCCATTTATGGGGAAACGAGCATAACAATTGTTCAGAGTCCAGAGGGCGATGTGTGCTAATGTATTATGACTTGTTTGCTCCTATAAAGCATGTGTCCTTTAAGAAGAACTACCCAGGCTTCCCAAGAGGTGGGTGCTAAGCGTTAAGCTTGCAGGTGATCTTTCTGCTGGGAAAATGTGCTAAAGGATCCCAAGAAAGTCTAAAGTCATATTCAGGGCTGCCTCAATCCCTCAGTGTGAGTGTCTGCCCTATGAAGGTTTACCCAAAATGCACTACTCACACTAACTTATTCACCACCACAACTGGGATCTGATTCCCTGATGTTTATACATCCATGGAATTCCTTTTCAAAAGCTTGGTAACCAAAAGAGAAGGACACAGTTGTTGGGGCAGACTGTCAGCTCAGTGTCAGTATTAGCAGCTTCAGACACCAGAGGGAAGGCAACATTTCTGCATGGTAAATGTGGCAATCACCCCTGGCTAAGTCCAATTTCTGTCTCTAGGTTTAGGGTGTCAGGTTCTAAGCCTTTCTTGTTATAGCCACAAAAGAAAAGAGGTTCTTATTCCAAAGGGAGCTTGCTAGTGATGACTTAATTTAATTTCTATACAGCCATTTCTCATATTCCAAGGAAGCATTCATTGTTATCATAAATATAAAATGAAAGCAATGACAAAATGACAGTATTTATAAAATGTCTACTGCTTCACCTAGGCTCTATGTGCTAACTGAAGAAATCTAGAAAAAAAATGAATTTGTTGTTTTTTGTTAATTAAGTTATCCTACTTGCCTACCATAGTTTCATCTCCCTTTTCTCCTCCTGGTCCCTCCCTTTTACCTCACCTCCTTGCCATCCTCTTATCCTCCCTTTCTCCTCAGAAAAGGCTCAGAAAAAGGAAGACTTCCCATGGATATCAATTAGCCTTAGCATATCAAGTTGTAGTAGGACTAGATGTGTCTTCTCTTCTCCTATTGTGGCTAAGCAAGGCAGCCCAGGTTGGGAAAAGGATCCCAAGGCAGACAATAGAGTCAGATACAGCTTGCTGTTAGGAGTCCCACAGGAAGACAGCTGTGCCACTGTTACATTCATGCAGAGGGTCCCAGTCTATCCCAAATGTGCGCTCTTTTTGATGTTTCCATCTCTGTGGGCCCCTATCGGCCAGGGTTAGCTGATTCTGTATGTTTTCTTGTGGTGTCCTTGACCTCTCTGGCTCCTTCAAACCTTCATCTCTTCCATTAAATTCTCCAAGCTCCACCTAATGTTTGGTTGGGGGTCTCTGCATCTGTTTCCATCAGTTGCTGGATGAAGCCTCTCAGATGACAGTTGGGTGCCTGTATGGAAGTATCACACAATAGTGTCAGGGGTGGGCTCTTTCTCATGGCATAGGTCTCAGGCTGGGCCAGTCATTGGTTGGCCATTCCCTCAATTTCTGCTTCTTCTTTCTTACCTCTGCATGTCTCGTTGGCAGGACAAAATATACATTAGATAGATAGATAGATAGATAGATAGATAGATAGATAGATAGATAGATAGATAGATAGATAGATGATAGATAGATAGATAGATAGATAGATAGATAGATAGATAGATAGATAGATGATAGATGGATATGGAGAGTTTGGGAAAACAGGCTGTAGAGAAAAGTGTAAAGTGAAGGCTATCAGGAGAGCTAGCACATAGTCTCCCCCCACTGCTTGCTGGATAGTAGTTGTCACTTAACTTGTGTGTAACAAAAAGACACCAACATCCACTTCACTGAGTTTTACTTAGGGATAAGTAGAGCTATGGAGCACCTAAAAAATATTAACATCAGCAAAAATGCTAATTTTCTTTCATCCTCTGTGTTTTACCAATGATAAGTAATTATGGAGCCCGGGATGATTTGTACAAGGTCCTCTGTGAGTCCACTGTGTCAGAACAACAATCGGGATTCTCGACAGTGAGGACCATTCCCACCCATCACTTTTCTCTTGATGTTCTTATTCAGGACAACTGGCTAGCTGGCTGTTCTAGTTTCTTATAGCTGACCTCACAAGGAGTTTGTGTGGAGAGTGTCAGCGAGGGTAATGTGACTCCAGACAGCTCTAGGGTCATGAACTTACTGTTTTACCACAAGCCTGCCTTACTTAATTTTTTAGACTAATTTTGACTAATTCTGATATAGTCACTCATCTATTTTAATGAAGTTGACTTTTGTGTTATGAAGCATTGTGGAATAAACTAAGCTACTCTCTCCTTCCATCAAGGAATCTGAAGATGAAGGACATTTATCAGTTTCATACTTATTTGGAGGTCCAATCTACATACTCGTTGCCGTATCACACCACACACAATTCCCAGCTTTTGTTTACAATGTCATATGTCAATGTCAGCATCATTGGTGTATCAGATTTGAAGGCCCTTTGCTGTGGGAGAATTATCAAATACCGTAGACATTTGAGCAGCTCCCTTCACTCACTAGATGCCCATAGCATACAGCATCCTTGCTGCCAAACCATGGCAGCTACAATTGCAGACACTGTGAGTGTCCCTTAGGAAGCACAGATGGTCCAGTTTAGAGCCACTGGTTGACAAAATTTCAAAGGGTCCTCAAGTGTTAATTTTTCAGCCTGTCTCTCCACCTCAGAATAGCTCAGGGTGGAAGGAAGATGAGGCTCATGGCTTTAAATAACCACAGATGATGCCTGACCTTTGTCCGCAGCTTGCAGACTACTTTTAGAGTATGGCACTCCAAAAGGAGGCTCTGATCAAAATAATCATGGGGTGTCTATCAAAGCCGGCATCTTTACTTTACATCTTTTTTCCCATTTTTTTAACTTTTATTAATTACACTTTATTCATTTTGTATCCCCCCATAAGCCCCTCCCTCCTACCCTCCCGGTCTCACCCTCTCCCCCTTTCTGCATGCATGCCCCTCCCCAAGTCCACTGATAGGGGAGGTCCTCCTCTCCTTCTTTCTGATCTTAGTCTATCAGTTCTCATCAGAAGTGGCTGCATTGTCAGGGTTCTAGGTTATCTCCACGGATAGTCCTTGGTTGGAGTATGAGTCTCTGGGAAGTTCCCTGTGTTCAAATTTTCTTGTTCTGTTGCTCTCCTTGTGGAGTTCCTGTCCTCTCCAGCTCTTACTATTTCCCACTTTGCATCTTAAACATGTTCCCCAGTAGCAAAAGGTGGCAGTATTGTGAGGACAGTGAGCTAAATAATTTTATTTTACTTTCATTGTTTGGATGAATTTAACATTAGGGAAGAAATTAGAAAGGGAAAGCAAGCAAGAAGGAAGAGGGGCGCAACTGTTTTTTAAAGAGTGCACTTAACAAGACCTCACTTTAAAACAAATAAAATAAACACTAAACTTTATTGACACCAAATAAACAGTAAAGTTTAACAGCATTTGTCTCTGCAAAGGAATTACAATGTGTTTACAAGTTGCTGTTTTTTTTCTTTTTTCTTCTATTTTTTTTTTTAATTTAACAGGTAGGCACTATATTGACTAGGAACAAAAAAGAAACAAACTATTGAGGAGGACGTACATGAAAATGATAACAGCGATTGATACTTTCCAGTTTCTAATGTTTTTATAACGTGAAGCACTGCTGACCTTCCTCAGCTTGTGACTGGGTGGCAACTCGACAGAACTACTGTTGGTTGGAAATGCCCAGAGTCCAGATCATTTAAATCATCTCTCCTTCTGAGCCCCACAGTGAGGGCGTTGAAGGCCCAGAGCTATAGGTTGGGCTGACACAGATCACAGTGAAAACCCAATACAAGTGCAGTTTTTCAGCACTGTAGAGATGAAAGAACCCTGAACCATGATAAGTAGAATGTTATTAAGCTATTATAGTGAATTCTATCTCCTGACAGTCCAAGGTAGGAAATAAAATATTTGTTGCCCTTCTGAAGTCCCCATCTTGTGCCCTTCTTACCACCCACCCGTTCTTCTGGGATGGTAGCTGCTAGCCCCATTTCTATCATCATACCTTAGTTTTGCTATTTGAAACATCTAGCACAGGGGAAGCATCCTGTGTGGATTCTTATTCGTGTTTCCAGAATAAGACTTTGGTGATATTTCTAGATACTGCTAAACGGGGTTTCATAGTATCTGGGGTTCTTCATTCTCCCAGCAGTACTGTACGTTTGAGTTCCCGCTTTCATCACCAACGTTTAGCATGCACAGTCTCTTCAATGCTAGCACTTTAAAAGGTAATGTTACCGATAAAAATCGTATTTCTTTAACTTGCCTGTAAAAGGTAAAAGCATGTTACAATCAGAAAATTAAAATTACAAAACCATTTATTGCCAATGTATAACCAATCTATTTTACATATGAAGAAGTGAGTATGAATGTATTAATAGATCATGTTATTTAATATTTATTCGTGTACATTGTAACTAATTCATGTGCTGAAAATAAATATTATACCTACATGAATAAAAATATACAGAAAATGAAACAAAATGAGACAGGAAGAAATACCAACTATGGAAATATATTATTTTGTAATCATTGCCTCATTTTGCTGTTAAATCCTTATATTCAGAAAAGCAATGCATCTAACACCAGAGCATGTTTTTTTTT
>NW_026596040.1:2640310-2691823 GCF_907164565.1 Psammomys obesus | reverse complement strand
ATATATATATATATATATATATATATATATATATATATATATATATGCATGTCTGCATTAGGTATGTGTAAGTGAGTGTAAGAGTGAGTGGAAGCCAGAAGAAGACATCATATCCCCTGGACCTGGACATAGAGGTGGCCATGAGCCACCTGATGTGGGTGCTGGAAGCTGAACTCCTTTTTCTGCAAGAACAGTCAGTACTCCTAACCACTGAACCATATCTCCAGCCAAGGCTTTTTGTTTGCTTGCCTGTTTGCTTGTTTTGTTTTGGTTTAGTTTTAGATTTTCTTCTTTGGAACTTCCACAGTATCTGATGATCTATAACCAAGTACAACAATGAGACCCCATGTACCACTTTCACGCCAACCTCACTCTGCCTTTGAGGTTATCACTGTTAATTTCATCACAGCCACAGAATAAAGTTCAAGTTTCGTGCATGGGTCACCACAAAGATCTATTAAAATTCAGATTCAGATCAAGCAGGACTCAGTCAGGTCAAGGGGGTTTAGTCTTGAGAGCCTGTCCATCTATGCAACTAATCCACAGAGTTTGATTTGAGATAGCAAGTTTGAAAGCTGCCCTCTTGCCTGTGCTTTATCTCTTCATGGAGCTTCTCTGAGAAGTTCACAGTGATAATAACTATAGCAGAAACAGCAATATGATCAGAGAGAGGAAAGGACCCAGAGGCAGGAGGTTCATAAAGTTATGTTGATGATGGTGGATCCAGAGAAAGCCCTAAAATCATGTACTAAGGAGGTACAGTTATTTGACTTATTGTTAATTTTGCTATGTTCTCTATTTTATAGTATTTCCACATTTTTAGATCTTTCCATGTGTTGGTACTCTTCCTGCTTCCACTTACTCTGACCAGGATTCTATTGATAAAAATTTTGTGGATTTGGGATCTCTTTTTGTTTGTTAATTTTCATATCTTGGAGTTAAGATGACAGTGTCTCTATTATTCATATGTCATGACTGAAAAAATATTTTTTTCTTCTTTGAAACAAAACACTTCTTACATATTATGTCTTGGTTAACATTTATTTATTGATGAAAAAGTACAGCAAAATACAATTTATATTTAATTTTGCTAAATCTGAATCTGCTGTAGTTCCACTGTTTCATCAAAGCACCATATATTCTAACGGTAACCAGCCAGACCCATGGTAAATCATTTGAGAGGACATAGGATGTGGTCACACCCAAGATTCAGACCTTTGCCTCCACTTTCAAAAAAACTGGATGAAGAAGCATTCTCACAAAAATTGTTGAGGCTCAAGAAGACATTGTGGAAATCATAAGCATAAGCCTTGACCTTACTGAGGAACCCATGGATAGCCATGTCTTTAAAGGATAAACCCAAGTAATTGCCATAATATTCATTTGCTCTATAGACAAAATAACATACCTCCTGTATGCAGACTTGGTTAATATTGATGTGTCATAGTGTCTCATATTTGTTAATGCCATGTGTAGACAGAGCAAGACATTTACCTTATTTTAAAATGTCCTAATGTCTAATATACATAAATTTTACATTTTATGTTTATTTACCAAGGACCACTCTTCCTACAGACAAACAGATACAGCACAACGTTGGAGCTGGTTTTGCTCCTTCTAATTCCAGCTGAGTTTCATATCCTCACCAATGTGTTTGCTTCTGTTCACATTGAAGATACAATGGGAACTTGAGGTGGGTTTGTATAACACAAGATGGAGCATATTGCCCAGAAAAGCCTTAGGGTGCTGTGGAATACTAGTCTAAGCTGTACATATGTGGACTCTAGCAGAGAAGAGACTGGACTTCAGGGCATGAAGAGTCAGGCAAGCTCCTCCATTTACAGTGGGTCTGGAGTGACAAACTCCAAAAAGGTGTAAGGCCTACTATCACTTCCTCTCTGTCCTTCCTTTCCCATCAGAGGGACCTCAGACAAAACTAGTCTAAAATGGTGAATCAATGGGAATCCTCAAGTTTCTTCTGTTCTGTG
The DNA here is from genome assembly GCF_907164565.1 of Psammomys obesus. Lineage (NCBI taxonomy): Eukaryota > Metazoa > Chordata > Mammalia > Rodentia > Muridae > Psammomys > Psammomys obesus. The sequence goes on along the minus strand of NW_026596040.1, from coordinate 2,689,835 downwards.
TCCAAACAGGAGACCAGACACATCTTAGGTGAACATTTGTAGAAAAGAGGGGTGGGAAAAGTCCAAAAATCATAAAGAGGCATGTCCCTACTGAGTCATCACTGTGAGCAGATACGGAGAGGAAGACGACCTGTGTGCAATGGTGGTGAATCACATTTGCCATATAGTGTTCTCTCAGTATCTGTCTTGCTCTGTGTCTCTCTCTGGCTCTCTCTGGCTCTGTCTCTTGCTCTCTCTTCACATGTAAGAAAATCAAATAGACTGAAATAAGGAAATCACAGATGGAAGTGGAGACTCCAGGATAATGAAGAGAAGAATATCTTAATTTAGCCTGGCCTGGTGGTGCTCACCTGTAATCCCAGCACTTGGGGAACTAAAGCAGAAGAACCTTGAATTCAATAACACCCTGCTGCAGAGCTTGATACTCTTTCTAAAACCAATTAAGAATAAAAAGGGAGAGAGTGGAGAGATAAGGACATCAACACACCCACAAAACCTTTGACCCAAAATTTGTCCTGCTTATGAGATGAGCGAGAACAAAGATTAAGCCAAGATTGAGGGAATAAGCCAACCAAAGACTGGCCCTACTTGAGACCCATCCCATGGGCAAGAATCAGTCCTTGACACTATTAATGTTACTCTGCTGTGCTTATAGACAGAAGACCTCCTCTGAGAGGCTTCACCCAGCAGCTGATGGAGACACATGCAAAGACCCACAGCCAAACATTAGACAGAGCTCAGGGAGTTTTATGGAAGTTGGGGAAATGGTTAGGGGAGCTGGAGAGATCTAGGACTCCACAAGAAGACCTACAGAGTCAACTAACCTGGCTTCATGGGGGCTCACAGAGACTGAACCACCAAACAAAGAGTGTGTATGGACTTGTCCTAGGCTCCCTGCACATACGTCAAAGATGCAGAACTTGGTCCTTATGTGGATCCCCCACAACTGGAGCAGGGGCCTTTTCAGACTCTAATGCCTCCCTTTGGATCCCATTGCACTAACTGGGCTGCCTTGTCATGCGCCAGCAGGATAGGATATGCATCATTCCACAGAGACTTTAATGTGCCAGAGGCAGTTGGTACCCATGGAGGACTAACTCCTTCTCTGAGGAGGAGAGGAAAGAATGGGGGAGAGGGGTATGTGAGAGAAAGGAGAGGAGGGAGGCTGCAATCAGGATGAAAGTAAGTAAGTAAGTAAAAAATAAATAAATACATTGATTTTTTTAAAAGAGTAGAAAGTAAAGAATGGAAGGAAGAATTGATGAAGCAGAAAGGAGGGTAAGAAAGAAATTTTTTTAAAGCTTTGTGTCATGAAGTATATGCAGCTGTGTGGCTTCAGGTCTCAGAGACACCAGTGCTTCCTAGTATCCAGCATGTATATGTAGCAGGTAAGATCTCACTGGCATATGTGAGCCCTGGCCTGGTTACAGGTTAGCAGCATTTCATACCAGCCGAAGATAAGGCAGGTCACAGTGGACCAGAGGAAAGAGAAAAACAAGGGAAGGCTGAGTTTCATGCCAGATTCTGATCAGGGTGCTCTCCTGACCGTGTTGCTAAGGATCCACAATGGCTCCAGGAAAGCTCTCTGGCATTCTAAGCATTTCAGCATCATACCTTACTTGCCTGTTCTGACATACTATAATTTTGTGGACTCACAGGATGAGGATGCCTTATTTGAGGCTGAAGCTGTCTTACCTGGAGAGGGACTTTGGCTAGCCTCCTGTTGGGATAAACACCCACCATGACCTCTTTCACTGACAGCTGCCATTGGAGCTGGGGTTGATGGGAACTCTGAGTGTTATATAGACATGGAAAGAAACACTGCCTTTGGACTAAAATTAGAGGGGAGGAGAGGTATTCTCTGTGAAGGTGGTGATTTGAGCTATTTCTTCTGCCCTCGTTTCATAGCTATGATACTTCTGATCAAGTCCTGTTGAAGTCTATTTGGCAGAGGGATGAGTTTCTGGACAGGGGCTGTGTGCAGGGACTGGCTTATAGCCTTAGCACTGACACGAAGGAGGAAACACTCCTCCCAAAACTCTCCAAAAAAAAAAAAAAAAAAAAAAAAACACTATCAAGAAGCCTTTCTTCCGATCCACACCACTTGCCACCTGCCCTCCCCCATCCCCACTTCCCAGGCAAAATGAGAAAATAGTGAAGTGTTCTTACCACCCCAGCTCAGGGTCCTCGAAGCCTGGGTGTGTGAGGAAACTCAATTCTGTGTTAAACAGAACAAGGGCAGTGAAATCCTTGCAGCTGCTCATACTTTGAGGCTGTAGTGAGAAAGTTTGAGTCCAACTTTTCCTCTTGATGTAAACTTTTTCTCATCTATCTTACTAGAGCAGTAGGCAGGGGTGGGTGCCTTTCCTGTGGCTGAGTCTGATGAAATATAGTTACTGTAACCAGTTTCTGGGGCTTTGGATGTCATTTACTTCCCAATTTCCCAGCACAGGTTAAGGTTTTCAGAAGCCCTACAGCCTTCCCCCTACCAGTGCATAAGAAAAGTCTCTCTCAAAGAGCAGACATCAGAGTCCATGTCAGAGAAAGCCCCTGCTCCCCTTAGTAAGGAGTCTACATGGAGACTGAGCTGTCTATTGGCTACACCTGAGCAGGGGATCGAGGTCATCTCCATGCATGGTACTTGGTTGGTGCATCAGTCTTCACAGGCACCCTGGACTCAGATTTGTTGGCTCTGTTGCTCTCCTGGTGGAGCACCTTCTTCTGGTCCTTCTATCTCCCCTCCCCCAAATCTTCCATAAGACTCCCTTTACTCTGCTCAAAGTTTGGCTGTAAATAGCACCATCTTCTTCAATTCCCTCCTGGGTAGAGTCTTTGATCATTCCCCTCACTGGGCAGCTTTGCCAGGCCACAGAGGAAGATGATGCTGGCAATCTTGATGAGACTTGATAGGGTAGGGTCAGATGTTAGGGGAGGAGGGCTCCGTTTTTCAGGAAGAAGAAGAGAGGGTGGAGCCAGGATGAGGTGAGAGAGGAGGCTACAATCGTGATACAAAGTGAATAAATTATAAAAGAAAGAAATCAAGAAAGACAAGTCTCTCTCAAACATCCCTCTTGCTTCTGTGTGAGTTCTTATTCCCCTAGTCTTCTGGGTTCAATATGGTGGGAGATTTCTGTCTTAATAGAGACAACTGGAAACTCAGCCTATGGAAACACACCCCATACCATGTATGTTGGGTGACTGTATCTATGGATGCCTATACCTTGGAGTCCTTCCTTTCTGCTGCTTGGCTTTCAGTGACTATGCACTATGTCCATGTATGAGCAGGTGTTGTGGAGTTAGAAAAAGACAATAATTGTCACCAGTCACTTACATGAAAGCTGCACAAAAGAAACCCAGGTCTTCCACACCTAACATAGACACCCTCACCCCTACCCCAGAGTCTCAGATTGTTTTCTCCTTATATTTGACGAGGGTGGATCACCAATTCCCAAGAGAGGGCCTCAAACTTGCAAGCAGCTTTCATGAGCAAAGTGTAGGAGGCTCTGGGTTAGCAAGTTTGAAAGATTCTTTACTGCGAAAATCCATAGAACTCACATTAAATATTGTGAAGAATACTTTGAAGTTACAAAGTGGAATGCGTGAAAGATGGCGTATTTCTAAAGTTGTGCACCATCCGGTTCTTTGCATTTTGAGTGTTGAGTTATGGGGAAAGTGTGCTGCTTGGACACACTACACCACGACCAAGTTCTTTTCAAAACTTCTATTTGAGGGAATACCTTTTCTCTATAATTCGCCCTCTTGATCGAAAATTATACTAAATATTTATAGGTAATTTTATAAATTACAGGAGATCAATAAATATATACAGACAGGTAGAGTGCTGAAGCCAAACCCCATTTTAAAATTAGCATCTGGGAGGTGATAAGAATGAGACTGTTGGAATTGACATTCCATCTATTTGATGTGTCAAACACTCTGATAAATCATCTCCTCGGATTATCTAATTTAATACTCACAAGAATCTTATGAACTCTTGTTTTACATTACAGACAAAGAAACCAGAGCCTGAGGAAGTGTCTTTTGTAAACAATAAGTAATTATCACAAAAAAACATCTAATCAACAAAAGGCAGAGGCAGGGCTTTCCCTCATTGACCTAGTAGCAATTTAATATTAAATATATTAAATCTCTATATTATATTAAATAACCAACTTATCAAATCCCCTCCTTCTTGTACTTCTATTTGGCAAGCTGCCATGCCAAACTAAAAATAAACTAACTGCAACAGTAATTATCTTTCATATAAAATGCTGAATTAGCATGAAGTAATGTTAAATCATTAATTCCTTATATGTACTGAAAAAATATATATAACAACTAAATGTTACCAAATGATTTATTGTGATTGGTGCTAAATTACAATGTATATGAAATGGAGTTATTATGGAAACACATAAAAATAGTTAACTATTTTTGTAATTATATTCACACAAGAATCTGAAATATATTTCTGTTCTGCCTTTTAAAATATATCCACAGAATTACTTTTGTATTTTTTGCCACACAACTTTACAATACTGATACCGCACCTGTATCATCTACCCTACCATAAGAATAAAATAAAATATGAAAGCAGTTAATATAAAATTATTTCTTTCCATAGCCATCAGTAATTCCAAAGAAAATAGTCTGTTTCCATTGGCAGTGAGGATGCATGGTAGTAATTGGCATTGCAGATTTTACATACATAAATACATGTATGAATACACCCATGTGTTGCTCAAGCTGTTGTTCCATCTGTAGGTGTTTGCCTTTTGAGATGATCAATGATTGCCAAAATGCTGTGCCATTCTACTGCGACATTGGTAGTATTCTTTACCATGTTTCTCTCAAAAGATCAAATGTATAAGAAAGAAATACAGCAGGCTAAGCTCTACAAGGTTACAAAGCAAGGTAAACAGCTAACTTATCAGTCACAGCGCTTCATGTACTTTTGCTATTCACAGACTGCAGACTCTTGTGAATATCCGAGCTGCTGGAAATTGCTGACATGTAGACATGCATTCATGTGAGTCCATAATTAATGATGTTTATACTGTAATAAGCACATTCATTTTTAACACCATTAAGTAAACAGATTCCTTTAGGGCTTGAGCTAAATCTGCTATCACAATTATACACAAAAAAAAATAAAATAAAATAAATACCTGTAAACAAGTTGAGATTACACGTATGTACAAGCAAACTGCATTGGAAAAGAGAGGAGGTAATTTCAATGGGTGTAGCTTGATATATATATCAATGTGCAAAAAACTGACCCACCATCAAATGCCTCAATGAGGTCAGCAAAGAAAGAACATGAGCAAGGCCCCTGTCAGTCACCACTCGGTGTTAGTTCCAGCAAGATTCAGATGATGCTTCCACGTGTGGTGACATCATATTGAAAGCATCAGAGTCAGATGCAAGGAGAGAGATGGTAATTCCTTGTGAGTGTATCTGCAGACCCCCCCACGCCCTCCAGGCAGCCTGTTCACCACAGCCTCAGAGCCGAGAAGGGTCCAGGGCGATGTGGATACTATTCAAACAACTACATTTTATTTGAAGGAATTGTTGTTTATTGAGCCCTACCTAGTGCTCTGCTAGTTATAAAGGATGTAGGAAATGAGAACTTAATTCTATCAAACTTCTCACCAACAAAAAGAGTCCTTCTTTTGTGGACTTGGCTGAACACTATTCCCAGTCTAAGGGGTGTCCCATGGGACCCTGATCCCAATAACTTCTGACAAGACACTCTCGTAAGTCATTGTCTCCGTGTGTTTTTAATAGGATACCATTCCAAAATTGATGAATCGAGTTCCTCCTAGCAGAGAGACAGTAATGACCAATGCTGATACCCCCAGTTCCCCACCTTGCATGCTTTCCAAAACTACATTGCCATATTAGTCTCCAAATTAAGTAGAACATATTAAGAAAATCCCTCGTATTCAGTTTCACTTTAAAAAAATTAAAAATGAACAAATGGAAGAAAACTGCAAGGGAACTCAAAGAGAAAATAATGGAAAACTTTCTTTCCTTTCCAAAATGTTGGGAACAATAATTAAAGGAAGTTCTCATACCTCATTAAAACATTTGATTAAAAAGCATAAAGAAAAGTTTTTGTTGTTGTTTTCTCAAGACTTCAGGACCATACCTGCAGAGGGCTATGGAGTTGAATTGCTCACTTGTGTGCCCAGGTATCTGATTCTGTGGTCACTCCCAGTAGGTCCCCAGGACGGGGAAACTTGCTCTATCAACTGAGCCCTAGCTTGGGAAGCAGACTGTCTTTGAAGGGTCAGGCTTATGTGCTTACAAACTGATCTCAAGAAGCACTGGGGAAGCTTGCATAGGTTAACTTCAAACAACTCTCACATTCTCCCATGATTGCCAAAGCACTTGACTCTCGCTGAGAAGAGAGTGTACCTTTTTGTCCCAGATTGGACATTTTGCTCTTCGGTCTATACAAAAACATGTCGGTCACGCTTTCTTTCCATTTGAAAATGTTCTTCCTTCCCTGAGCGACCTTTTGGTGCTTGCATAAACAGGGTGAAAGAGAGAGAGTAGAGAATTTTCAGTTATCACTTCGGCATGCCCTGCAGATTTGGCAACTGTTTACAATATGCATATTTTCAACTGATTGCTGTAACTTCGAAATAACTAAAGAGATATGTGGCTCCACTCAGAACTGTGCAGGCCACACAGACCCCATGAACCAGGAGAGGGCAATTCAACCAGCAGGTGAATGAAATAGCACTGGGCTGTAGCCAGTGAGTTTGGGCTGTCATTTCAATTTTCTTTTCTTCTTAAAAATAGCCAAATGAAATTTTATGGTGTTTTGTTACTTTCTTTTACTTTGTTTTGTTTTGTAATAAAAAATATTTTGAAACACATAGGTTGGAATTCCAACCAATGTTTTGGCATTTTTCTAAATACATTTTTGTTTCTTTGTTGCTTGTTTTTTTTTTTATCCATAGTTATTTGTATCATATTCTCTGTATCATTAATAAATATATACATTCATAATAGAAGTGAATTCTGGAAACCAGAACTACAATGGACTATCTAAGAAACCAATATAAAATATAATAATTAGTTTCCTAAACTGAAAATTTCCAAGTTTCAAGTTATGTGTTTATGTGTATAATTATGTATAGATATATAGCTATCTGTATATATATACATCTAGATAGATGTACACACATATATACATATATACATGCAATTTATACACCAATACACAAAAACACACACACACATACCCATGCTCTTTACACACACTCTTGTATTTCACTGTGATTTCTTTGCTTTCTCTCCCTCTCTAGCTCAGAAGAGTAGTTATGAGATACCATGGAAAGCCAATGTATTTGTATTTTTTTTTTAATCTGACTTGAACAAAAGCTAATGTTAAAAGTCAAAATAAGTCAAAAGGATACATAGCCATGTCTCTATAAACCTGTGCACAGCCACCTCCCTGTTGTGGATCTTTGGAAATTTGCCATGGTGCACACTTCACAGAATGGCGATTAGTCTCCGGTAGAGCTCTCTTAATGCTGAAGCCTAGAGGAAACACCCCATGGGTCTGGACAGGGCGTCTTCAGTTGTACTCAAGGACTGCCCCCTCCCCATAGAATTTGCATTGCCAAGTACAGCTTGTGGTGGAGAGAACTGGAAACTACCTTCAAAATTTGCCTTTTCCTTATCTCCTCTAGAAATTCATGTTTGATTTTACTTGTAGTTTAAAATAAATCATTCTTTTTAGAAAGGATGTGGGACTGAGAGCATTCTGGCTACCCTTTCTTTACAGTAAAAGAAAAGGAGAAACAAATAAAAGTTCAGAATTAAAAAAGAGAAACAATCGTATAACGAGATGGTTAAGTCCACAACCTTTGGAATATAATAAGCCCAGGTGAAAATTTGTTGCTGCCATTGTTTTATGGGCCTGTGTGCTGCATTTGCTTTCTGAGCTTCATTGAGTTTATCTGTAAGGCAATCGGCAGTGACAGGGGATACACCATTGGATTATTAAACGATTTAATGAGATAAGATATGTAAAATGTTGAGTAGAGTTTCTGGCATGAAATGAAAAATCCTTAATATACATTATTTAAAATTTTGTATTTAACTAATAATTCTAATATGTTGATCTAATATATACATATAGGATAAATATAGAAAACACACAAGTAATATTTTTGGTTGATATGAATTTAAGTTATCAATCCAATATTGGATTTTCTATTAGTTTATATTGTTTGTTGCAGTGATATTTTCATGGCATGCATTCCACCAATATTTGATGAATGCATACACAAATATATGTTTGTTTGATTGATTGATTGATTGATTAAAACCCTCCAGTTTTAAGTTTCCCTTTTGTAAAATGGGGATATAATGACCCAGTCTTTATTCTATCACTTTGATGCTGGTCTAATTAATTTAAAATTTATATCAAATTATTTAAGGCCATGCATTTCCTCAGAGAGTCAACATATACACACTGGATGAGGCTCAGCACCCAGGGTTTACGCTGAGGCTTGTCATATCTATAAAAACAGGGAGTGAGAGCCAGCCCTATGCAAGTCTATGAAACAATAAAACATACTTTTCAAGATTTAAGTGTCATCTTTAATGAGTGCATAATCAACCCCAAGAAATAAGGTATACAATGAAAAGTTAAAATGATGAAATCTTTGGTTCACTGTGAGAACTCTCTGTCTCTTCCCAGTTTCACATTTGAGACCTCGCAGTCTACTATTGATCAGCTCAGAAAGCATTTCAACAGGGTCATGCAAAACAAAGAGGCTTCAAAGTGCTTCAGAGCTAATACACTTAGCTGTTAGCATGACTGACAACATCAACAAAGCGTAATTGAGTGAGGCAGACAGACCGCCTAACTTAGACATCAGGTCCCTGGCTGCCTAAGACGCGGACTGCCACTTCCCTACCATGGCCCTGAAAAGAGATGGCCTATTTCTTCTTCTAAACCTCAGCCCTCACATCTACAGAAAGTGATGAGATAAAGGCCATATTCATTTTAGTTGGTGGTTGTTGTTTTCTCTCAGCCTGTGCCTTGACCAGGAAGATTTTAACAGATATGGTGTAGAAAGGAAGCAGTGGCTTCTAGCACAGGGTGAGAGAGCACTCTGTTATTTTTAAAAGGCTGGCAATTGGGAGTTTGGCCATGCACCAATGACTATACGGGACCACACAAATTGCACTTTGAGTATATTCCTTTTTCTTTCTTTCTTTCTTTCTTTCTTTCTTTCTTTCTTTCTTTCTTTCTTTCTTCCTTCCTTCCTTCCTTCCTTCCTTCCTTCCTTCCTTTCCTTCTTTCTTTTTCTTTTTCTTTCTCTCTCTCTTTTTATTATTATTATTTTTTTAGGTTAGGGGAGAGAGCAGGGGCAGGAGGGTGGAGCTGGGAGGAATGAGAAATGAGTATGACCAGGGTACATGGTATAGAGTTTGCAAATAATCAATAGAGGTGCCTTGACAAACACATACAGAGAGAGGGGAAAAAACCTCCTTAATTCAGTTTCTCATCTTAGGCAGTATTAACGTTTAAGAATGAACTATTCTTTGGCTATGAGGGTTTTTCTCTGTACACTGGTGGAGTCTTGGCAGCATCGCTCATTGAATTTCAGTCATACCACCTCAGTTATGACGGCCAAAAATATCTTCAGGTATTGTCAAAGATCACTGGGCCACAAAATTCCTAGTTGACAAGAACTGCCTTAAATGCATACAGCCTATGCAACTCAAAAGAATTTCTAAAGTTATTTGTTTATACACTAAAGGATAAACCTCTGTCTCCTGTTTAAAATGGAGAAAAATTATCAATGACCAACATGAATTCTAGCTTAGCTTCCCCAAAATGTAGTCTTCTGAGTTTCAGTTGTAGCTAAGTTCTGGAGCTCTTTCCTAGCATGCCCTAGGTTCAATTCCTGAGAGTACATCTTTTTCTTTTCTATTTGTTTGGGTTGTTGTTGTCTTTACAAAATATTACATCCTTGACTGTACATATGCGGGGAATTTAATCTCCTACCACCCCAGACATGTTGTGATATTTTGATACCATATCAGGAGAGCAATACTAATTAGTCAGTGTACTCAATGACAACCTATTGTTCAGAATTAAAAATCTATTAAAAATGTTAACCAAAGTCTTTTTCTATTTACTCACATGAATATTAACCACTGGGCCTAACATGAACATAAAAACATGTGTCTGTCCCTATGCATATATGTGCACACACCCAAGCCATGTACACACAGATGCAATTTTAAAACAACTCTTCGCTGTTTTGCAATGTATCACTTCTTGTTCTGCTTCCATTGGTGATGGATGGAGCCAATATCAGCAAAGAGAGAGATAGAAAGAGAAAGAGATAATCTGAATTTTTGTTGTTTTTATTGTGCAGATTAAGGTAAATAGCTAAAGATTCATTCTAAGAATAACCTAACAAGACAGGGCAGATCACAGGAGTTCAGAATCACTAAATCCCTAGTTGGCTTCTAAGTGTTTTCATAAGGCCGATTAACAGGAAAATTACCCCACCCTCCTCTAGGACAAATCACTTGACAATGCTGGGTTAGGGATCATTTTGTTCTTTATGTTATTAAAAAGAGTTTCTCTAAATAAAGCGTGGCTGACATTCTAGGTCTTAAAATTCATTAGCCAATTAACAATGCAATTTCTTCACAAACAAGAGTTTTGTCTTAAAAAAAAAAAGGTTATGAAACTAGGGCAATAAAGGCATCCTCCCACTTGAAAAGAGGGAAAGCAATAGACTGAAACAAACTGAACTGTCTGCATGTGTGTGTTTGTGTTGACCGAACAATCTTATTTAGCTGCTCAAGTTCATCGGTTTCTTTTTTGTATTTATATAAATATTCACCAAGGTGCATGACAAGTTAGTTATTCTATTTCTTATACCATGTGGACATTTGTCTTCTATCCAGTTATTCTTCTGTTATGTGATAGGCTCAACTGGGTGAATCATTGCAACCTTCCAGCATGTGTGTGTGAGAGAGAGACAGAGACAGAGACAGAGACAGAGACAGAGACTATGGTATGGCCATTTCTTCAGATAGACTGACTGGGAAAATTTACAGCACTTTACTTTCTTTGTGTCCTTAGAGTTGAGTCACCATTTTAAATTCCCTCTGACCTTTATCATGTGCTTATTCTTATATATGCATTTTTGTTTTATATTTTTGGTTAATGTTATGCTTCAAGATCTCCATTATCCATGAGTCTCATCTCTTGATTGACTCAAACTGGACAAAGCCAGCGATTCAACGATTCAGGATTATATTGATTAAACAGCTGACTTCACTCATTATTCCACATTTGCTGTGGTGGTATCAGTATATTTCATTAATGGAACTAGCTTCGGGGCAACATAATCATTAAATTATGGATTGCTTTCTGACTCCTTTGACCCAAACTGAGTAATGAAGTAAAAAGCTGCCCTTGAAAAAAAAAAAAGGCATTACTTTGATTCCCTGTTGGGTATCATTAGAATACACCTTATTCAGAGATATTCCACAGCCTCCTTGAATACAGGCTTTCTGACCAAGGAATGGGGGCTGAAGTGGTAAATTTGTAATGATGTAGGCTTTCAGACTCCAGGAAAGGCACAAACACAGACCATATGGCAAGGAGGCTTTGGCTGAAAAGCAGATGAAATGATAAAGGGATTTTGGAAATATACTGTACCCTAATCCCAGACAATTCTGTGGACCTTGCTAAGACAGTGAATGATATATGCTTTGACCTACAAGTTCAACTCTTCTATGTTCCTCAAAACAATTTCTTTAAGTAGGGTCTTTGGATCATCAAAATGATTAAAGATACTAGCTGAGAATGCAGATTCCGTGGCCCTGCTCCAAGTTTTATGATTCTGACTCTTTGAAGTAAGTGTAAGGGAATCTCCTTTTCAGAAAGTGCCACATGGAGCTTCACTGAAATGTTTGCAGTGGTGTTTACCAAGGGTAACAATCCTCTTTCTGATGTCCATAACAAAATGAGCAGAACAAACCTTTCAAAAAAAAACTTGTGGCAGCACCATAAAGCTGTGGTTATTAAGGCTGAAGACTCGTTTTTCTGATGGGATGGGGAGTGTTAGCCATTTTATCCGGAACCAGAACAATATCAAACTCATTTTAGCATGTTTCATTTCCTCTAATTTCTTTGCAGACTTCTGTTATCGTACAGTCCCTTACCAATGACATCTTACTCCACCATAGCTCCAGATACATAGTGCTCTTTCTGATTCTTTCTCTAGTGTGTTATTTTTGACACTGTGAAAGAAAATAAATAAATTGGAACAATGGGCCATCAAGATTACAAGATGCCAACAATACCAAGGTATTAAAGAGAGAAATGGCCGATGCTGAAACCTATAACTCAGCATGCAAATTGGCAAAAACATTTATCTGCCACAGATTCATTCACCAGGGGGAAAATAATTTCCTCCATTTTTTTCTTAGAAAACTGTTATGTCAAGATGACGAAAAACTCATCCTATAAATTCACAAAAAATTTCTTATTAATTCTAACAAAGATCAAACATAGGGCCAATGTTATTCAAATTCCGTGACAATGCATCCAGTGGTAGAGAATGCCAACACTTGGCTCCTCTACTCTACTAGACACCGAATTGGGAGACTGAAGTGACAGCAAAGAAAAGTTTATGAAAATCAAAATTTGACTTGCATTGTAGGAACTGTAGTAGAGTAATTTTGCAAACTAATATACCTGCCATTTCTTCCCTCACCTCACCCCTTGGAGCATGCCCTGCTCAGAAAAATAAATATACAAAAGAGCACTCCGAGGGGTGGAGTGTCTGGAGAAGCAAACAATACCCGGAACCATATGCAGGGATGGCAAAGGGATTGGAGAATGAGCAGACACCTGCCTGTGGGAAAGAATGCTTATGAATCAAATAAGGCCCACTAGCACGTGGAAAATTTCACGTGGGCCCTCTTTTAATCAAGTGTTGCTTCAAAATGAGTCAGCCGGTATAGGCATTCCACCTTGAAAGCATGTACACTCTTCCTCCCTTTTAAAAACTCTGCATGCATGCATTTCCAGTAAAGATAGCTATGCTCACATTCAGAAGACTACGTCACAGCATGTTTGTGAGTCACTTCATTGGATCAGTTATTACGAGAAATCAGTGCATTCTTCTTCTGAGCAGTAGAAGAGCTAACTAGGATGATCATGTTAACATTTTTATTTTCCCTTTTCCTCTGCTGTTCGCATATTGTTCTCTTCCTATTAGTGGGTAGGAGGACTTTATAAATATGTCCATCTAGGGAATATGTTCCTGGCTTCAGGAGACTAATATCCATTTAGGGAATGACCTCCCCAAGTTCCTTGGATTTAGCTTTATAGGATTTCTTAGAAGGCAGCCCAAACTAAGGCTCTGCACATCTAGCTTCATTCATTTGACAATCCAGTACTATTCATTTCTTGATATCAACAATGTACAGCCCCTGTCAAAATCTACAGTAATAACTGAACTTTTTGTAAGTGTTCTGTCTGTCTGTCTGTGACTGAACTCAAGGCTCTGAAGCTAGAGATAGCAAAGTGTTTGTTCTCATGGTTCACTTGGCCAAAGCTCATTTCCAGTGTGTAGAAGACTGTAAGGAGCACAATGGATAACCCTATTCCAAAGGGGACCTAAGACTTTATCTTCTTGGTGCCATCTCAAAGCCCTTTACTGATCCAGGCTATCTCCTGATCATGCCAGTACCCCCACACATGAAGGCCATGTCTTTCGTCTTTTCTGTTTAAACTTTTTCACCATGGGGCAAGAGCCATGTTACAGTTAATGCCAAATAAAAGTGATATGTTGTTTTCAACAGATTTCTACTACTAAGCTTGTTCACTGTGGGTACAAAAGAGTACCAGCAGGAAAAAAAATGCCATAACAACAGAGCCTGGAGGACATTGCTACAATACTTTGGATGCATCATTCCATTTGCTATGTGTCGACTGTAGTAGAAGCAGTGGATTGATGGCCAGCTCCGTTCTTGAGTGCCTGCCTGTCTTGATACTATTATGATCAGGGCTGAAATTTAAAGGAACTTGGGACTTTGGCCAATTTATTTAAATCTCAGACTCCCTGACAGCCTTTTCAGTGAGTCAGTCAATGATCATCTGGTCAACAGTTTATATCCAGTGTCTTCTTGACCCATTAAGACCCATGATGCTTCATAGTATCTCCCATAATAACTATGATGATATTTTTGATGTACCATGAACAAACATTGAGAGAATAAAGATGCATTAGTAGGCTTTACACACAAAGCTATCTATCAACTATCTGTTAAAATATTAATACACAAGAGAACACTTTCATAAATGATAATTTTCCTGGCAACTCAGCACACGAAGGAAACTTTCTTTTTCACGTAAATAAAATTTTAAACTTCACTTGAAGCTTCAGGACAAGAAAATATTGCCTTACCCTATTACCCACCTGTGTAGTCAAGAATTGCAAAAAAAAAATTCGAAAAGACAATCATATACTAACAGGTATCAATAAATCAACGAGGAGATTCTTAAATAATAAATGTGCCTACATGGAAGTTTTCAGAAAGAAGAAACTGGTCATTAGATTTTTCTTCCATAGACATTTTCTGGTTGCCTTTATTACCTGTGCTACACATTCACACATGCACACAAATGCATACCCACCCACACACACACACATACAAAAAACAAAACAAAAAAATCAGGAATGCTTGGCACACAATAGTGACAAATCATTTTTTTCAGTTACCACTGAGATGTGTGAGGAATGCTGGAAATCGAAAGTTGTCTTTGGACATCCATTTAGCACAAATGAACAAAAGAACTGTTGGTAGGTTAATAGAAGACAGAGTCACATGAATAGGTATCAATAAATAAATTGTTAACACACTGTTAACAATTTCTTTTGGATGGTATCTATACAAGTTAGGAATATTAAAAAAAAAATCTTAAAAAGTCAAATTAGTAACTTTTGTGCTCCAGCCACCCACTTGGGTCATTACAGACGTTGTAGAAATGGTACAACTAAATCGTAGCATGGCTACAGCCCAATCCCCAGGATCCCAAAGGCATCCGTGCCTGGCTACAAGCAAGCAACAATGTACAGGTATAGTTTAAAGTTCTTATGAGAAATGAAGCATGTGGGGTTACAATGCCTCTCAAACAAGCAAACAGAAGGCTGGACAATTCTTTAATTACTGTGTGTTGTTCATAGTTTCACAAGTCATCGGAGACAAAGAGAACTTGCCTGAATTATATAAAAGGCCTCATCAATAAAGTGTGGGCAAGTTAGAACTCTGAGTCAGGTAGAGAATGATGATCGGCCTTGTAAGGATGGAGAAGGCTGAGTGCGGGGCTTATCAAAGCTATGTTTATGGATGTGAACGTTTGCTTGTCTGTTACACACAAACAAGGTTAGACTAGCTCATCTCACCAACGTAGGGAAAGAGCCTGAGGGTATTTAATTCAAAATAAGAATGAGGATTTGTTGATGACTGGTGGTGGAGGGGGAGGGGACTTATTCAGCATTAGAAAGTGTTGCCAAGGGAGGCTGGGAAGTCTGCCCAGGAGGGTTTTAATAAAGGGGCAGAGGCTCCTTTGTCTGAAGTGCTCTTACGTGGGTGGCTGGCAGCAGGGTGGAGCCTTCCGCTGCCCAGGGCTTGGGTCATGTGCATCGTTGTGCATATATACAGACATATACTGTGCTTGTGCTGCACAAATGCTCATGCATACAGACTCAGTAGAAACTGGCACACAGAGATTTAAGTGAAAAAAAATCATAAAAACCTGCCATTCTCCCCTCACCCCATAAACAAAAGGAAAGGAGCAATAAAAAATAAAAATCTTAACATGCCACTGGGTCATATCTCCTGCCCATCCTTGGCCAACGAAAGGAGGCAGAAAATGAGAGGAAACAAAACAAAAAAACCCCGGTTTGGGATAGATGACTCCCAAAGCCTCTCAGTACATGGGACCAAGTTAATAAAAGAGAAAGGACAACACAAGAGCTTGCTTTTGGTTCCACATCTGGAAAAAAAAAAATCTACCCTGTGGATTTACACGTTAAGGTGAGCTAGGCAAAGTAGGCAGTAGTACATCAATGAACTATTGTGTTCTAACAAATGTGGATCGCTAGTTGTTATTTTTCCTTCAACATATGTCTTCCTTTTGGGAGGTTTATTTCAAAGTGGTGACTACCCCCAGCCCTCCCCTAAAGGCGATACTTCCGTAGAAGTTCAGACTGCCAAGGATGCTTTCTCTCAGGGAAGCGATCTGGAATTTTGATCTTCAGGAAATCCTGGATGCATTTCTCCAGCTCTTCCTCGATGGACAGCTTTTCCTTCGCAGCTTTCTTTTTGTTGCTTATGTTCGATTCCCTGGAGCCCGACGTCAGAGTCCGGAGCAGGTCACTTTTCCGCCTCATCTCTGACTGTTGGATCAGCTGCACCGGACCCTTCTTCATAGGCCGGTCCAGAGTCTGGATGTTGCTCTGGCGCGTTACAGGACCACAGATCACTGTCTCCTGGGGAGAGCTGGCCTCTGACTGGCTGTCGCAGCTGGAAGTGGAGAGGTCATTGCAGGAGGTGCCACTTTCCCCTTTGTCTCCTTTGCCATTCTTGCAGCAGCAATCACAATGAGAGGAGGCCCACCTGGAAGGCTCACCTGCAAGACAAACACAGACCCAAAGAATGAATGCCTGTAACTCAGGGTGATGGAGCGCCAGAAAGCAGGAGTACTCAGAGAATGCAGGTGTTTCACACCACCAACACCCAGAAGCTCAGCCTTCTAAGGGATGTCCGACCATTACTAAGAGCCGACTGTGTATCTAGTAGAATGTGGTATCATGCTTAAGGCCACCTGTACCGGCCTAGGCAGAAATATTCAGGGAGCCCATTTACCAGCCCTGGTACCTGACAGACCCAAAATTGTAAGGCTTCAGTTCTATCAGCAGTAACGCCATAATTATAGTTTTCTTATTACCTCGGAGTTTTAGTGATGATTTCAATGAGATAAGCAAGACGGAGTAGTATACAGTTTTCTCAGAAAATGCTTTTCAATTTTACCATGGGTAACATTAAACCCTCATCTAAGGCTCTGCCTATTAGCACTCAGGGCACCAGGAGGAGGCTGTTTAAGAGGAATGCAGTGGCCAGTGAAGAGGGCTCCCGCCCGGCCCTGCATCTCATTGGTCTCCGACCATGCTATGAGCACAAGGAGCTCCACTTAGTACTTAAACACATGAAAACTCTCAGACCCACAGAGATTAACTAATGTGCCCTAGTTTGGCTAGTTTGTTCATGGAAGAGCTGGGGTTTGAATACAGACGGCCCAAGTGTTATAACCGAGTCAATTAACTGCTTCCTGAAACAAATGTCCTGTCTGTAAAATTCTTGCTTCTCAAAATACTGTTCAAGTGTGAATCTCCCTGAAGTCCTTGTTCCTCTCTCCTAAAAGTGTTTGCTCCCCCCACAGGTATGGCTATATTTTTTAAGTATCTTAAGTAGTGCATGTGATGTTTCTCACCAGCTACTAAACCGCCATCTTCCTAATGCAGTTGTGGTGGTAGCATGTTCCTTGTTGTAGGTCTAACGAATCACTCAAGGGTTAGTAAAGAAACGCAGCAACACACGGTATCTTGGAACTAACCTCTAAGTAGCTGGGTCTAGCCATACCTGAAGCTAGTCTTGTCAGTTATATGATTCTCCTAATTCCCTTTCTTACTGAAACCAATGTGACAAGACCTTCTGTCCCTATTCCGTAAGGCTTGACTCTTCAAATTGAGTTCAGTATTTTGCAGGCAGAGTAATATTTTTAGATGCATAGTTGCTGGTTCCATGAACTTTGAAAAATCCACAATAATGGCACAAAGGAACTCTTTTAAACATAAGTTATAGCCCCTAGCCTTCCAGTGTCTGAATAGCCCCAGGCCTCCTGGAGTCATACTATGCACTGCTCGTACATTACTAGTTGGGCATTTCAGATCACCCACTTCACTGATGCCTTAAAAATATGAAGGGATACAATACCCTCATGATATCAATGTCATAGAAATATAACGAAATATTTTATATTCCAGACACAGGGAGTCTTATGGAGGAAGGAGGAAATAGAAAGACATGGAGGTGACAGGAATGTCACAAGGAGACCTACAAAGCCCAAAATTTGGGCCCTGGGCGAGGAGGAGAGCTGCAGAGACTGATGCACCAACCAAGGTCCATGAATGGAGAGGACCTAGACCCTGCAGATGTAGTCCATGGCAGCTCAGTGTCCATGTGGGTCCTGAGTACAGCAAGCAGGGGCTGTCTCTGACATGAACTCAGCTTCCTGCTCTTTGATCACTTGCCCCTGGTGATGCAGTCTTGCCAGGCCACAGAGGAAGAGGATCCAGACCGTCCTGATAAGACTTGATAAGCTATGGGCAGATGTCAGGGGAGGAGGACTCCTGCTTTCAGTGAACTAGAGGAAAGGGATAGAGGGGAAGAGGAAGGAAGGATGGGACTCAGAGGAGATGAGGGAGGGGGCTGCAATTAGGACAAAAAATGATAAATTGTAAAAAATAAAAATTTAAAAATATCCAGTTTTGATTTTGCTGTGTCTTATTCTTATAAACCATGTGTGTCATTATGAAAATGTTTAGCTCATTGCCATTTCTAATATGGTCCAGGTAGAAAAGAAACTAAAAAGTTACCCCTTGACTTATTATATAATTTCTATGTTTTACATGTATAAATGATTTCACACATGGCAACTTGTCATATTTATTCAAAGGAAGTAAAAAAAAACATTTTTGTAAATCATAACCTCAGAATACCAAACTTTTATCCATTCATTCAAGCCACTTTCTACCACATGACTGAGCAATCATTGTACTTATACAGCTATTAAATTAAATGTAACTATCCAGTTAGCCAAAAGGAATTATAATAGCAGTAATGTCATAGCTATTCTCAGTTATTACAAATATCTTCTGTGCAACAGAGAAAATGCTCAACATGTTCCAGCTGGTGCCTGGGAATATCTGCAATGAAAAGCACTTTTGATCTGCCAGGGGATACTGAGAGGAACATTTCTCACCTCTAATCGGCAGAAACTGCCTCAGCTGCCTGACAACATGGTCATTCTTGTACTAATCCAACTCAGAGTAGGATGGTCCCAATGAATTGGACTACATAAAAGCAATCACATCAGATCAGAGTTCATCTAACTTGGTCCATTGATGAATGTTTAGAAATTAAATTTAGCATTGAGTGGAAGAATAAAGAAAGGAATAGGATACAGAAAAAAAAGCAGAAAAACGGGCATATACATATTTTATGGTCTATACATACTATCTATTACCTTAAAACAAAGTGACAAAATACTTGACCTGCTGAGCCAATAGAAACATATGTTCATGCCCAGGAGTTCTTTACCTCAAGGAAGTCCCTCGGTTCACCAGGCTCCAAAGGAGCCTTGAGTCTTTTTAAAAGCCATTTAACACCCCATCCATACGTGATGGAGCCCTATGCATTAATGCATAACCTTGCTTTGCATAGGAATCCAGGGATCTGGCACTTCTGCAGTTGGGCTCCTAAAGCTGCTGGGAAGGTCATGCCTTTAAGTGGGATTCCCCAGCTTTCAGGAAAAAAGAAGTATTGCTCTCCATTTGTTCTGGGCATTATCACTCTTACAAGGAAACTGGACAACTTAATTTGAGAGTAGCTTGTCACAATACTACACATTTCAATATTTCACAAGAACATTTGAATATTTTACCATTTGGGCAAGATAATTCATAAAATAGCTTCTGAAGTCTATGTGTTATTTTGAAATCAAGGAACACGATGGGATCACTACAGTTCAGATAGAGCCAACATGAAAATTGGAAATCGTCATGGTGAACACAGAAATTCTTCACACTTTCCAGTTATCTTCTTTCCTAAAACACAACTGAAACAGAGGTATGAAACTAGGTTGGAACGAGGCTGCATGCATGGGACCTGTGCCCTTTCAATCCTTCTGAGGCATACTTACAACCCTTAAGGAGTCTTAAAAGAGCTATGCAAGGTCAGCTCTGTACCAATAGGTACTCTAGGGTCACTCCAGTTAGAGAGAACAGCAGTATCACAAATACCCCGGTGATTCATATTTAAACACACTCACTTCTAATTTGAGAGGTTTCAACACTGGTTAGAGTCTTTCTACTTAGCAAAAAAAAAAAAAAGTGGTTGATTGGACAAATGTGGGAGAAATTTATTTCTTTCAAAGAAAAATCTAACTTCATTATATTAAAAATAGAAAAATGCATTGCCTTTTAGAGGTTTATTAATTGATAGACCTAATGTTTGATAATGCCACTTTGTTTTTAAATAATTACATCTGAATTTGAGGACTTCTGTGACAATTTTGATGTCTGGCACATAACAGGACCTTAAATAGGTGATGAATGAAGAAATGTGTTAAAAATGAACTTTCAGATATTTCAAATTGGAAACATAACAGAAAAGCTCTCAGGCTCTAGCATCAGGCAGCACGATTAGACAACTATCGGTCTTTGGGTATATTACTAAAGATCTCTGAGAGTTATCTGAAAAATAAAGAAACCAATAGTTTTTGTTTACAGGTGTTTGAAAAAAAAATGAAATGAAATCATTGATGTAAAGGTTGTCTGAGTCCATAGCACAGAATACATACTCTATTCATTCATATATTTTGGTATACTGCAAGCCAGACCCCAATCTCCATAAACACTCTAACTAGAAATGTGCTGTTAATGAAACTGTTAAGATGATGATTCTCCTACAAATGTTCTGTACAATCAATATGTACTGATGGCCTCAAGGATCTCATTAAGAAGGACCTGTGGCTATAGCTGGACACAGTAGGAAAAAATGAGTATCATCTGGTAATGCCTGATTGGACTGGAATGGAGAATAACCATAAGTACAGAGAGGATTTGACAAGTACCATGTGACCAGGGAAATTTCTGGAAAGAAGGAGTCTTCCATTGAAGCATTTAAAGTTAACAAATAGATGAGTCCGCTACTATAAAAATTTACTTGAGCTATTTAAATGCAGGACAGGAAGAAATTTATATTTTAAATTAAATGCATGGCAAGTGAAAAAAAATCAGTTTTCCAAATATCTACATCCAAATCTTTGAGCATTTTACATCTTGCCAACATGAAGGACTTTTCAGGCAGATGGTATGACCGAGGTGTTCTAGCTTCCACCAAGCCCTGAGTGCAGTAGTTTTTACTGGTAAGAAACAAGAAAGAAAAGACTACAAAATATGCCTCCTCCATGAAAAATTCAAGGCCAGCCTGAGTGAGACATGACTTAGCAAACTCACAAAGTGCTTATGCATTTTTAAAGGAGGCATCTCTGTAATCTACCCACACTTCAAATTCCCCACCTGCTAATGGCTGTGAGTACAATGTACTACGTTATAGCAGCAGCTGGGAGAAATGTCCTCCATGACTTCTCCATCAATGATGTAGGAGCCTGCCAGTCTGGGAGAGAGGTGACCAGATTTAATTTATCAAGGCTGCTAAAAGATACTCACAGTTAAAAAGTCAGTAACTAGTAAATTGATGTTTTTCTAATTCCCCTAAACTTTGAAAATATATTGAATGGTAAAGATTAGGAATAAGCTGGCTGTGTGAGCTTCTGGGAAAAAAGAGTCTTTAAGCTTGACAATCATCATTGCTTGCTCCTGGTAGACCTTTCCACTCAAGGATATTTGGTGTTTCGTGGCCCAGCTGGGATGACTAGTTAAGAGATAGTGCATATGAGCAAGAAAAGATAATTAAGCCACCCACATGTCAGCTAGGAAAGTATACACTCCATCAGTAATCTTAACAGGGAGAATTCAAAAAGGGGAGAATAAACAGACACTGGAAGAACCCTAAACGTGGAAAGTGACAGTGATGAGATGATGGGAATGCTTGGGGCTACAGCTACTGTCATTTAGTCTGCAAAGACTAAATGTAGAAGAATACACAAATGCTAAAGCCTACAGAGCCTGAAAGAAGCATCTGGTGGAGGAGGGTCTAGATGCCTGAGGAAAGCCTGATACAGTGCTGTTGGAGATATCCGAATGAGTCGACCTCTGAGGATTGTGAAGGAGGGAGAACTTCTAAAACCAATGGCTCTAGGGCAAAACAAACCAAATATAGTTTGAAGCAAGCCGGGGGTCCTTCCCAGCCACATGTCTCCCACCTTCCTCCATTGTCCCCTACTGACAAAAAAATCTAACAGGAATACAGCTGGGTAAGAGAAGAGTGTCCCTCTGTGACTGGTTAGTCAATGTGGCAATCCTGATTCCTGGCACTGGCTTCAGGAAACATAGCACATAGGGCTAGAATTGGAGCAGAATCAGTGCCTTCAAAACCAGCACATGGATGCTCCAAGGTATGAAAAGTGTATAAGGGACACCACTGTTGGCCAGCTAGAATCTATTTCACAGAAGAGTTAGTACTTGGCAATAAAAGAAAGCCATTATTTCACTTCAGTTCCTGCCCTCTGCCCTTTTTTATACTTTAGGGTTTTCAATTTTTCTCCCCTTGACAGAAACACACTCTTCTATTCCACAGCTGGTTAACTCACTCATATCATCACAAACTCAGTTAAAAATATAACTTCACAAAGTGGATTTATGTTTCTATTCCCTGGCACAATTAAAGCTCATTTTAATCTCATGTTTCTGGCTTTCATAACATCATATATGTAGAAGCCTGATAGCCTCTCTGTTTCTATCTCCATCCCCCAGACCCCACTGTTTGTGAATTTATGTATGTGTGTTGGGGGGGAGAGCCTCATAGAGGCAGAAAATCCTTTAAGAATAATCAAGTAAAGACCTCTGACTTTTGAAGGTCACCAGTTGAAGTACTATCAGGAGACATCTGATGTAACCATGATAAAAACAGGCTGGTTTGATGGAGATGAATTGCATGGCCAACAAGTTCAACAAATTCAAAGTGCCTAACTTTGTGTATGAACATGTGTGTAAAAATTTGCCATCATGAACTGTTAATGTAAAGGAACCTGCAGCATTATAAAACATACACAGACATCAACACTCTGTCTATGGTCTGTACTGACATAATGTTCTTATTTGGTAATGTTCAGACACACCTTCCTACTTCATTTTTTGAACCTGTTAGGTTTTAGAGCAATACAGTGGTGTTAATAAAGCTGGTAATCCTAAATTTTGACTCCTTGGTATAGGACTTGTTCTTTTAAGCAGCTTGTGATAACAGGATTATTCCACTTTTCAAGAACTGTCCACTCTTTTCATTGCCTTCTTCCTTAGCTTTGCCCCTCCCCCTTTCTTTTAGCTAAGGCCATACTTGATGAGTCCAACGACCAAAGTCCTTATTACTCACCAAGTTAAAGCTCTGTGGCCCATTACCTACCTATTTACCAACCTGCCCCTACTCATTATAGAGATTTGCCTTTGTATGTCTCTTCAACATTTTTGTAACCTGGAATATATTCGCCATGACCCACCCAATGTCTTAATCAGTATCTAAGCCACAAAGAGAGGATACATGGCCCTGATGTGACAGAGGTTCCCAACATTGTGACCACAGTAGGTGATGCAGGCTTGGTGTGTGACTCAGGCTAGGTGGATCTGAGCCCTCACTTGGACTATTCTGTTAGAACATATGGGTCATAAATGCTGTATTCTGTGGGAGGTTGCCAAACTGGGAACATGTTGAGTCCAATAGCCATCTTCCACACCAGCTGGGGAAGACATTTAGGGAGCAGTGAGCCAAGGGACAGGAAAAACTGAGAAATAGAGGGAAACATCCCAACATTTAGCAGAGTCTCAATTTGGCCCTAGGGAGAGAGTTATCATTTTATAGGCCTGGAAATTCTCTTTATTCTTAATTTACTAAGAGTTAATTGTCTGAAGCATATAACAGGATTCTTGAATACTACATCAAACTCATATCAGCACACTTAGCGTCTATTAACTTTATCCATTTCATCATCTGAGCAGATACACACACACAATCTCATCACTAATGACTCAGAAGGTGAGAACTACTACTGATACAAGCTGTCTTGAGAATGACTTGTTTCTTATCTTGTTTATTACATTATCCCTAACAAATGTAAATAATTTTGAAGAAACACACTAGGTATGCATCACCATGTGTTTTGCAAAGGAACTGCAGTTGTGAATAGGATCACAGTTATCCCTCCAAGTCAAGAAATGTATAATAATAATAATAATAATAATAATAATAATAATAATAATAATAGAATAAAATAATATAACTGAAGGCCCCATATGTGTCAGTTATTGTGCTCAAAAGTTTCCATAATTTAGTTTTTATAATAATCCATTAAGTGATGCTAGTTTCATTTGCTTTTCATGAAGAAGAATGCACCTTAAAGTAAATATTAACCCAATCTGAAGTTATAAGCTTGAGAAATAACATGATTTCAAACTAAGATTTTTTTTTGATTAATACATAGTCTCTGTGGGGGGTTGGTGAATATATGTTCTAATCTCTTTTTGTGTCTCCCTGTGCCCCTATTTCTCTTTGTCTCTTTCTCTTTGTCTGTCAGTCTCTCTCTCTCTCTCTCTCTCTCTCTCTCTCTCTCACACACACACACACACACACACACACACAAGCAAATTTTGCAAGAGATATTTGTAAGTTGCATCAGGCTGAAAGGGTTAAAATGTTGACTGTCTAGCACATTTACCCCAGTGACTCCACCTTCAATAATATCTCTAAAACACAACTGACCTAGAGCAACTTGAAAAATTTCCATATTCTTAGGCCTTTCATTCTTCCATTTGTAGAAGAAATTCCACTTCGCTCCCTCAAGGTCACTGGAAACAGTGACTCGGGACTAACAGAAGAATAAAGTGTCCTGGTTCTCTCTCTAATGTGTGCACTAGTTCACATTTTATTTCATGTATTCTCTTACTACTCTGGTAACAATCAATAGTGTTTGAGGTCTGTGCTTAATTAGTTCTTGAAAAAGCCCTTTGTGACATAATAAAGATATAATAATTGCTAATATTGCCCAATAATATTTAAACAGCCAAACAGTACGTGATTATATCCCTAAGGGGGGCAAATGCAGACCTAAGCTTTTGTTTTTCTTCATGGTTCAAAGAGTCAGCTTATGCTAGAGCTAGAGAACCCATGATCTTCTAAGCAACACAGATGAAATACAAAAACTGTGGCAAAACATGTATGAGTCATGCATCACTCTGAAGAAAGTCAGCATTAAGCAGAAGGGAGGGAAGGGAAGAAAAAAGTGGAGAGAAGAGGAAGGGAGGGGAGGGGAGGGAGAGAGTGAGAGTACTACGTGATGATAACACTGACCTACATTTGGTACAGTTCCTGGCCTGTGGAGATGCTGAGCTTCATGATGCCCTGCATCCTGCAGCATCTCACTGAATTCTCCAGCCTGTGGGAAGAGGATGGGACTATAATGTGTTTCTACCTCAGGATAAGGAGGAAGCTAGGTAGGCTCTGCCTTACCCAGATAACAATATGCTGCCATTCTGTCCAAATTCTCCCATAAAGAACATCAAAGAGCCTTTTCTGAACTGTATGTATTCTTGACAGAAGAATAATTCTCAGAAATCTAGGGTGAATTAGTTTGTCACAATTCTTGGGCTCCACAGAGATGGAAGCCTGAAAACATAGTAATGGGTAATGACTAATAATTGTTATTTATTTAAAAAATGCTTACTGAATTACCAAACTATGATCATCTATCACATGTCTGCTGTGATGCTAAGTATTGCGCAAACATTTTATTTTACTCTAACACACTGCAAGGAGTTTTCATCTCAGCATCTGGTCCGCCTTGCTTCTTGTAGAGTCTGCCCTCCGAGCCTCAGGCTGGGTGGTAGCTGACTCTAACCATGAACTTTTCCTGGAAAATTTCTCCAAAGGAAACTGACTTTCCAGGTGCCACTCATTGTCCCCTGGGGGTGGGGGGAACCTTCTTAGTGCTCTGAAATAAATGTGCATACTCGTTGATGAGGACACCGGATTTGCGAAAACTTGACTAATTGGCCCATGGCTCACAAAGCCAGTAAGAGACAAGGCTAGAATTGGTTTGGTGTTTTAGCTCCAAGACACCCTGCCTGTTCCTTCACCCCATTGTGCTGCTCTAGTGAAATGCTGACTTTTTGACAGGAACTTATCTGGCAGACTGCTTTTCCCATTAGTGATAAATTTAAAAGCAGAGTGGTGAATACGGACAAGGGAGATTGAGCTTCACTTTCACTTTCACCAAATGGGAAGAAAGCCTCATTTTCACAGGGCTGTTTTCAGATGATAACAGAGGAGAACGCCTTGCAGAATTTAGCAGGTCTGCCTTAACCTGTATCTTTGCTAACTGGATGGTAATTAATTGCTATTATTTAATTAGGATTTCAAAGTGGGATAAGAGCAGAGCTAAACAACAGTTTTTCTATACAGTCACAACTTATATTAAGATCCTGTTGCAATACTACAGAACATTAAATGGAATGCTTACTACATGACATATTGTCTAGCGTAGTTTTAAATGATGGCTCATTTGAGATCTGCAGCATCCCTAGGAGGGATGTTTAGTTGTCTTTCCTTTTTTGCAGAAAGGCAAACTGAGGCACAAGAAGGGTAAACAGAGAGCCCAATGCCTTCACAAGATAGAAACTGGCATGTAGAATGAGACAGTCTGGCCCCAGGATCGCCACAGAGAAACAGGAAATCATGCCAACTGTCCTGTTTCTTGAGCTTTGTCTTATGTGTATTCATAGGTGCACGTGAAAGTTGGAGATACGTTCTATTGGACAAGATGTCTCTCTGGGACTTAGGGCTTGTTGCTGCATAGGCTGACAAGCCAGTTATAAGAATATGACTGTGTCAGCCTCCCCAGTGCTGTGGTTCCAAGCCTGCCACCACAAGTAGGTGTTTTCATTGGGCTGGAGATTGTGCTGCCTAGTTTCATGTCAACTTTGAAACAAGTTAGCATCATTTGAGAAGATGGAACCTCACTCAAGAAAAAAAAAATGTCCCCATCAGATAGGCCTGGGGCCAGGCCTATGGGACGTTTTCTTAATTGATGATTGATGTGGGAGAGCCCAGTTTAATGCAGATTATGCTACCTGTGGGCTGTTGGTTCTGGGTTCTATAGGAAGGCAGGCTGAGAAACCCATAAGGAGCAAGCCAGGAAGCAATGTTCCTCCACAGACTCTGCATCAGTCCCTAGCTCTGGGTTCCTGCCTTCAGTTCACGCCTTCAGTACCTTCAGTGACAGAGTGGGACCTGAAATACGCCATTTCCTCATCAAGTTGTGTTTTGTCATGGACTTTATTACAGTAATAAAAGCCCATAGTAAGTCAGGGTTGAATGTAGATCCTCATGCCCGCACCGTCAGCCCTATTCCTAACAAGCCATCCTCCCAGACCCCAGATACTGTGGATTAAACTAAAGGAACAAGAGGAGACCGAAGTTCTGCCAGTGACTTGTAGTGTCTACGTTTGGAAATGTGGGAAATAGAAACACTTTGCTGAAGGAGTAGAAGAACTGAATGATAATGGCTCATCCACAGTACAAACACAACACATAGGGTACACCCAATGACTGTTGAAAAAAAGATTCTATAAAACAATTGGTTAATTTGTATGTCAAGTATAAAGATGAATTAAGTTCAGTATAATTATTTAAACAGAAATTTCACTGAGGATAACCATCCATGTAATCCTTTTTCTCTCCCATCTTTCTTCCAATATTCAGGACACTCAAATCCATTTTCATATTACCTAACATAATCTCTACTTAACATGCTTACCATGGGCTGTCTAACAAAGTCACTGTTACAATTTGCATATACTGACAATATTTAGAGAAGTACCAGTATGCACACTGACCGGTTTATAGAAAAATTTCCTTCTTAGCTCTCTAGAACAATGACTGCCATGTCTGATCTGGAGAGTTCCTGAGGGAGTTGATAAGTTGTTCTGTCGGTTCAGTGTTAACTCTTTAAAAACAAGTTGTCTGTTACCGTAAAATCTCACAACTACACAAAAATTCATACACAAAGTTATGACTGCCCATTTACCTATGATTTTGGAAATGAAATTTACCATTTCTTCCATGAATAATTTACTTAAAAACTTTTAAAGTAGTTTGACAAATGTGTCTTAGTACAGCAAAAGAGTAGAGGCAAAATAATCAGCAGTGTTAATTTTCAGAACAGAGGTGCTATAAAATACATGATCTGATCAAGTGATCATGGGAGAGTTAGCCTGAGAGATATTTGGGTTCTTTCTACATTAATTTTCTTCTGTAGTGAGTACATTGATAGGCCATTGAGTATCTTCCCATTTTGTTATTTATTAAATGCTTACTTTTCCCTGTATTTGTGATTAAACATATAGTAACATACTCTTAGTTGTTAATATTTGAGAAATGGATGGAAAATAGGTATTTTTTTTTAAAAAAAAGAACCAAAACAAAAATTCTAAAGAAAGAGTTGCTTTGTTGGCTTCCACTTTGCTCAGTCAGAGAATTTATTTTCTTTCTCATCATATCTTGCTGAATCTAAAACAGCAATAATTGCTAAACAAATAGTTTAGTTTTAGTTTAAAACTTGAAAGTTGCACTGAAAAGAATGTCCTAGCAATTAAGAGTTCTTTCTGCCTTTCCAAAGAATGTGAGCGTGGGCTGTAGCACCCATATCAGGCTGCTCACAACTGCCTGTAATTCTAACTCCTGAAGAAGCCCTCCTCTGTCTTCTCCTAGCACCTGAACAATCATAGGATACACTCACACACACACACATATACAGGAATAAACATAAATATTTTTTTAAACCTCCAGATTTTGGTCAGACTGCTCAATTTATAGTTTTCGAAACATCCAATTTAGACACAGTGATAACCATGGCCCAAAGTGATGAGGTTCTGATACTTACATAAAGAGAAAGGGAACAAAGTGAATAAGAGAGGCAACAGTGAAAATCCAGAGACTGAAAGACACCTTGTCAGGCATGGTGACACATGTCTGCCAACCCAACATTCAGAAGGCCGATGCAAGAGGATCACAGCAAGTTAAAAAGGCCAGCAAGAGAGTACTATGCGATGATAATACTGACTTATGTTGTGGTCTCCTGGTCTATATGAGACACTGACTTTACATTCTAGTACGAGAATGAAGACTGAGACAGCAGACGTTGATAAAGCAAAGTAAACAAATAAGGAGATAGCAATAAAAGAGAAAAGCAGAGAAAGTCACACAAAATAAGAAATGAAAGATCGTTAATGGTGTTAGGGGTTGGCGGTCTCTCATTATTTGGTTTCAGGTTGGGCCAGGCATTGCTTAGTCATTTCCTCAGTCTCTCCTCTGTCTTTATCTCTGCACATTTTGTAGGCAGGGTAAATTTTGGGCCTAAGGTTTTGTAGGTGGGTTGGTGTTCCCTTCCCACCACCAGAAGTTTTTCCTAGCTAGGTGGTGGCCTCCTCAGAGGCTGGCAGGAAGCTCAGCTAGCGTCTTCATATCCTCCTTGAAGCCAACGGGTGACTCCATTAATGAAAATCTGCTATGTTTACAGACAGGAGCCTAAGAAGCCTCACCCAGAAGCTGATTGCATCAGATGCTGAGACTCACAGGCAAGCATTAGATGGAGTAGAGGGAGGTCCTATGGAAGAGGTGGGGAGGGGAGGAAATATAGATGGCCCCAGAGGGGACAAGAACTCCACAAAAAGACCAACAAAGTCAACTAACCTAGGCCTATGGAGGCTTACAGAGATGCAAGCACCAACCAAAGAGGGTGCATGGACTAGACCGAGGCCCCCTACAATATGTAACTGATATTGAAGCTTGATCTTCGTGTGGGTGCCCTAGTAAGTTGAAAGGGTACTGTCTATGACATGGACTCTGTTGCCTGCTTTTTAATCACCCCCTCCTCATGGGGCTGCCTCGCCTGGCCTCAGTGGATAAGGATGAGCTCAGTCCTGATGCAACTTGATGTGGTTGGGTGGGGTGGTGGGGTGTCTCCTCTTTTCTGAGGAGAAAGGGAAAGAGGATTGAGGGAAGAGAATTGAGGGGATGATATTTAGGAGGAGAGAAGGGAGGGGGCTATGATGGGGATGTAAAGTGAATATAAAAATTAAAAACAAATTTAAAAAATGAAAGATGGTTATATTTTGTTACTTTTCTCATAGCTGGGACAAAACACCTGACATAAACAACTTAGGTGAAGAATTTATTTCAGCTCACAGGTTTGCAACAGAGAGAGCACAGCAATGTTCATTGCCAGAAAAGCACCTTCAGTCTAGAGCAGCAGAAGGCTGAGGCAGCTTATTCATATTTCAGCAGTGGTCCAGGAGACAGAGACTTCTGTCTATAATCCTCTAACCACATCCCTACAACCTACCATCTTATTTCTGTACAGTAGACCCCAAGTCTAAAAGGTCCTATACCTTTCCAGAAGAGTGCCACTATTGGGGTTGGGGACCACTAAGTGTTCAGATTCTCCAGCCTAGGAGGTACTATGCACAATCACACAGAGCTAATAGAAGCTGTCTGTTTCCAAGAAGAATTAGAAAGCAGGGTAGCATCCATAGGAGAATTCTAGGAAAATAAAATGGCACTCTGAAGACTCTAGTACTAGAGGACTAGTATTTAATGTGTCTTTAAGGAGTAGGAAAGTTTCAGCAATCTTCTTGAAGGAAGTTTTAGGATTTAGAAAGGGTTAGAGAGTAAAGAAAAAAAGGTAAGGAGAAAAGACCAACACATATTGTGTGAGATACAGAAAGTAGTATTTTATAGTGGGGATGCGAGGAAACACAACCTTTCTGGGAGGAGCTCGCTGTTGCTGGTCAGTGAAGATGCTGTGGCAGAAGTGAGAGTCAGGCAGAGCTAGAAAACAGATCATATAATCTTGTTAGGGATGACCCAGGGGACCATTAAAAAGTGATCACATTACGAATGTTTCAAATGGGAGAAGTACACACAACTGTCAGAAAGGACATAGTGTCAGGCAAGTTAGGAGCCTGCTAACATGACCCAGGTGAGAGAAAATGGTCGCAGCAGCTATTTGCTCTGAAAATGGAGAGAAGCTGCCTGATTCCAGAGCTGCTGAGAAGGCATAAGTTACAGTTTGAGTGAGAGAAGAGAGATATGAAGGATGTCCCCAGGAGCTTCGGCATCTTGCTAATCTAGTTCTTTAAGCACACACTACAGAAAAAGAAGAGACGGGGCAGAGGGTGATGGGAGATAATTAGTTTAATTTACAAATCTTGGGAATGGTAAAACATCCAAGATATAAATGCTGTCATGGGACACTGTAAATTTGTCTTCAAACTGTTACTTCTGATGTTTCTCCTGGATTCTCTGAGGATCCTTTTCTGTGATGTGCATTTGTCCACAGTGTGAATAACACAGTATGGTACAAAACAGAAGAGCACAAAAAATTGAATGCAGGATATTGGGGGGGGGGAGTATGCAAAACATATTTCGCACTACCCTTAAGCTAATCTTGTCCTTCACTAGGTCATAAATTTTAAGCTCCTAAAATGTAACAGAGCCTAGCTACAAATTATACTCAGCTGACTTTAACAAATATTTTAAAAAGCCCCTACTTACCAGGAGCTATAAAGTCATTTGTATAATACTTAATAGATTTATAGAACTCTTTGTGTTCATTATCCTTTAATTCTCACATGCACTGACCCAACTCATGATTGATTGATTTCTTTCAGATGCTCTATTGGCAGTGAAGGTGCAGTTGACTGTAGGACATTCACATTCTAGTAAAAATAATAAATTATAAAATTTCAGGTAGTATTGAGGGCTGAGGAGAAAATGGACAATACACTACAGTGGGCCGCATAGATGTCATGAGGTCAATGGTCATGGTAGTCAGATTTCATCTCCATATTAAGTGTCATTAGACACATGATCAAATGTTTCAGATGGGAGAAACAATCTATGAAGATCATCTGGAAACCAAATAGCAGATGTAAATGCCCTAAGGTGCAAGCCTATGCAAGGAAGTGACGTATGGCCTGCATGACTTGAAGTGCTGGTAATAAGGAAATGACAGAGGAGGTCAAGTGGGAGACCGCAGTGAAATCATATAGGGCCTCAGCAGCTGCAGTCAGTGGGCATACTCTAAACTGTGGGAGAGGGGAGGATGGCCTTGCCAAGGGAATTGCATTATTCAGCTTTGGTTACTGTAAGCTTCCTCTGGGTCTTAATTAGAAGATGGATTACGGGCAGCAAGGCCGATGAGGAATCCATCACAGATGTCCGGTTTAGAGAAGGGACTAGTTTCTAGTAATAAAAATAGAGAGCACGGACCATCTAATATAGATTTTTCTCTCCTTTCTTTACATATGAAAAAAGTGAGGTTTATGGATTGGCCATTGTGATTACATATTTATTTGGCATTTCTGGGAATGGAACCTAGGGCCTTCACAGGCTAGGCCAATGCTGTACCGTTGAGCTCCAGCTCCAGCCTCCAGGATCTGTTTTAACAGAAGACACCCCACTGTCTCCAGCTCCTTCATACAGAGCACTTACTTGTTTTGTCCTGCTGCTGATTTGCACCTGCTGGGGTTCTTTGATTGACTTCACAAACTAGAGCCTGGAGTTTAGTTCTACAATCAGGCATCATTATATTGTTTGTAAACAATGACAGACTATGATAAATATGCATTCTGGATAATTACTGCCTTCCCATGTGCCATCTTCACTTTCTCATTTCCATCATCCTGTCACATCTCAATACCTGACTGTGTGTTCCCTACAACAGAGAAAGAAAAAAATAGCTGCAAGCACATTGAAATGCAGGAAGTCAGTCTTGTACCCTGATGAGATCTTAGGAACAGGAGGCAAACACTATGAAAACACAGCCTTTCAGTATGCTCAGCTTTATTTCACTTCCTTGGTGTGTACATAAAGTTTTTATTCAAGGAACAGCATCTATAACAGATGTCTATTACAGCCTTGCCCCTGAAGCAGAATTAGCAGGCCAACAATAAAGTAAGTCCCATTAGGATATAAAGGATTTGTTTTCTCTCTTCACTTTCCTCTCCTCCCCTCCCCTCCCTGTCCCTCCTCCCATTTCCTCCTCTCCTACAATTATCTATCTTTCTGTCTCTCACTTTTCATTCTTCCAAAACACACACACACACACACACACACACACACACACACACACACACACACACACACACACACACCAGAGAATGGCTGAGGATGATTCTTCTTAATCATGGAAAAGCAGTCTCTATACCAGAATTCTTAGAAAAGAGCCAAAACCTTCATGCAGCTTATGATTAAACACCACTGATTCCCATATGGTGCAAAACAGGTGCTGTGCAACTCATGCAGCAGTACGTAAGAAAGGCAGTTTGCCATGAGTTCAACCAAATGTCAAAAGGCATCACGCTTCTGCTACTGATCACTTGGATACTGAGCTCTTGGACTTCAGTCTAATCACCTCTGTAGACAAATAAAAATATTTGCACTTCTTAGTACTTCTTATACTCAATACTGAGTTACCTTGTATTCTGTCTGTCCAACTAGGGCAAATAGAACTTCACATAAAATAGTGCCTCCCAATCTGATGATTGATCTTTACTATCAGCATGATCAGATTGGAATCACTTTTTTGAAACATCTCTGGACATATCTGTCAGACTATTTTAGGGATATTTAAATGGAGAGTGAACAGTCACCTTGAATGCTGATGACTATCATCTTATGGGATGGGATCCTAGACTATAAAAGAAAGGAAAAGGAGAAAACTGACCTATCACCAGTATTCATCTTGAGCTATGTCCTAACCGCAGACACCTCCTGCTCCTGCTCCTGCTCCTGTGCCTTCTTCACCATGGTGGACTTTGCATCACCTCACAATGTGAGAAAACAAAATCATTCTGCTTTTAAATTGCTTTTGTTGGTTATTTTGTCATGAAAATGAGAAAGGTGACTTATGGGGGCTACCCAAACCTGTGGGAATCCAGATGATGCTATTGAGAGCCCCATGCCATTGAAGCCTTGCTGTACCCAGAGATCTAAGCTAGCCATCCTCACCCATGTGGAGTGGACAGAAATGACCACCTTTCTGATGTTTTTCCTGCATGGTTTCAGTCTTCTTGGCCCAGTTTTTCCTTGCTATGCCTCTTTTCCTCCATTTTAGAATGGAAACCCTGTTCTGTTTCATTGTATATTGTTAATATGCAACTTTTCCCCCAACAGGCTAAGAATTCACAAGTTGTCTTGTGTCTCAGAAGAGATTTTTAGACTTTCAGGCTTTTAAACAATATTAAAACTGTTAAAATTTTAGAAACCTTTAAAGATGAGCTAAATGCATTTTATTTTTGAGATGTTCATAAGTCTATAAGGATACGCTATAGAATGTTAATGTTTTAAAATGATTTATGGGGTTGTCAGGTTGAAAAGGGATGGACTTTTGGTAGTTAATCTTTACTGTCAGCCTGATTGGATTTAAAATCCCTTAGAGGCATTTATGGGAATATCTGTAAAGCAGTTCCTAGAGAGCTTTGACTGAGGAGGAAAGACCCACTCTGAATGCTCTGAATGTGGGTGGTACCATTTGATGGGCTAGGATCCTGAGCTGAATTGAAGTAGGAAAAGAGAGAAAGCAGATGGAAAGTGCAGCGTTCATCTCTCTGCTTCCAGACAGCAATGAGACCAGGTGCCCCAGCGAGATATAAGTGACGAATAAACTACCTCATCAATGCATCCAGAATTGTCTTTTTTTTTTCTTTCAGTTCTGTAAGAAAATAATTTAGTTAGCATGTGTGCGAGCACACGTGGAGGACAGAGGTCTTACAACCTGCATCTGAAAGGTGGTCATTTCTGTCCACTCCACATGGGTGAGGATGGCTAGCTTAGATCTCTGGGTACAGCAAGGCTTCAAGCAAAGGTGGTCAAGTTGCAGAGTGTGCAGTTCTACTATAGTAACCCCAGTCTGGTACCAGCTAGCTACACAATTGGATCTAAATTCCTAAGATCTTTATGCTTTTGACCTACTTTGTGTCAGGTTATAATATTATGGAAAACACTTTGCAAAAATACTAGTATGAGAGCATGGATACTGGAGATGAGATTTGTGATATCATCATCAGCCTTTGCTCTGGTCTCATTGACACTAGATTATTCTTTCAAGTACCACAAAGGCTTTGGATAATAAGTCATTCTCTTCTTAACCACGTTTCCCTCCATTCTTTGTGTTATTTCTTAATGTTCATTGTCTGCAATGGACTCTCTTTCTTAAGCTTACATAACGTGGCCCTAGAACATCAATTTAGTTGCTTCCTGCATGCTGTTTTCGCTTTGCATATGCCATTCAAGGATTCTAGTACTGAGCCACATCCCAAGCCCTCGGCTTTCTAAGACAGGGTCTTGCTATATTAGCCCAAGCTGGCCTTGAACCCTTGACCTTCTGGCTTCTGCTCTTGAGTAATCTGATTCCAGGCATGTGCTACCATGCTCATATCCAACCAGGTACAGTATCACTTGATTCAGACAATGCTGAAGTTCAAGTTGCTGTCTTTGTTCTTCCATCCTGCCATTTACTCGGGAGACCATCTATCTCATATAATCAGCATTGCACTGTAAATGGTCCCTGAACTAAACAGAAAGCCCTTTGTCAGCCGAGTTTATGCTTATTTCCTCTTTTTATTTTTACAGCAGAGCCACACATTTGACTTGTAAAGACCACTTCGCATAAGCCTTTGTGTAAGACTTTGTATGAAATAATACATATTTCAATTGATTGACCTACTGATTACAAACTCATTTAATAATAATTGTGCATCATAGAAATGATAATTGCTTTTCAGTCACAGGTTTGCATTTTGTAAAGCAGTTGCTTAATTTATATCCTCAACTGCCTCAGTTGAAACGCAATCTTCATTTTCCATTAAAGGCTATACTGATCATCCTTCACTGGAGAATTTTTTTCATCCCCTCCCCTCCAAGGATCTTCATTACTTCTCAGTAAGCAATCAGTAACCATATCCAGCTATGACACTTATGAACCAAAACACTGACTAGCCTGACAATTTATCCTTAAGGGTGCAATAATGAAACTTCTCTTTGAGTGAGGATCAACACCTGTCAAATTGAACTTAAGGTCTAGGCAACAAGACAAAAATCAGGCCTGGTATGAGAAACCTAGCCAGTTTTCTGGGGCTCATTAGGTTATGGATTTTAGAGGAGAAAAACTGCTTTATTAGACCACTATAATTCCTCTACCTAAGGTTCAGGCAACATCAAGACAAAGGAGCAGACAGACTGTAAGAGCCAGAGGACCAGGATATCTGCTGTGAGATTGTAACTTCTAGAAATAACAGGAAAGCTACACTCATAATACCTCAACAGTAAGGCTGCCTAAACAAGACCTGAACAATGATGATACTAATAGATATGCTAATGTAGGAGTGGGAAATTTCATAGAGTCCCATCCCTAGACAACAACAAAAAATTGCAGCTGTGGCTATTAAGAGAGAAAGAGAATTAATATCTCCCAGGTATTAACCCAATAATTGGTTATCCAAATACACACAATCAAACTGACTAATCAGGATGTATTTATATATTTCTGCATATATATATATATATATAAAATAAGTGTGTGAGTAATAATTACAAAAAAAGCTTCAAAGTACAGGGGATATGGGAGAGGTGGAAAGAGGGAATGTGGGAGGAGTTGAAACTGGGAAAGTGAAGGGGGAAGTGATGTAATTATATTTTAATTAAAATTAAATAAAATGCTCAAAAGCAAAACACTTTTAATTTAAATTGTGAATAACACTCGTGAGCTCCTAAGTATAACATTCCCATACATTGAATATTCACAAGACTAAGAGGGATGTCTGATGTCCTTCTTACAGTTAATGAGTAGGAACACTTAGAAGTTTCTCAGAATAACTGCTTCTGAGTCAGAGTGTCAAAGTGATGAAACCCAGTACTGAACTGCCTCGGGAACTTCAGCACATTCATGTTCCAAGCACAAATCTCTCAAACTCTCTTTGAAACTTTGCTTAGAATCTCAATAAATCACACTGAAAGTCTTAATTATGAACCCCTAGAGCTGGTCATGAGGATAATAAAGTGCCTGGATTTCTGTTTCAATAGAAATGTTAATATTTTAGTAGCACCTAACTGCCTGTGTTCTATTTCACAATTCATGATTAAAGTTTGATTTTAATAGCTCTTCTAGAAAGAAAAAGTGAGACTTGTATTTCAACCCTTGTTTTTGGGTTTGTCCTTTATAACATGTGATTAATGCTTAGTAGTCATTATCACTTGACAGAACTACAAGAACCAAAGCTGAGCCCTACAATGTAACCTGATCCATGTCAGTCACACAGAAACAATAAAAATGCATTTGGTCTCTTTGGTGTTTTTCTTTGCATATATCCCTAGTGTAGGTGTGAGAATGAAAGCAATTTAGGTATACTACCTACACGGTTTTGCTTTCTTGTAGTCAGGAATCGTGACCAGAATTTTTTTGCTGTTGTTAAAGTTGAGGAGTAAAGGAAGTAAGTTACGTTGTTGTGACGTGCTATGTAAGTTCTGCAAGTCAGATGAGCAAATATGAAGTCAAAGGATTCTAACGTTGTTCTCAAGGGAATATTATAATAGCGTCATTAAATTATTATTGAAACTTCAAAATGCTGCAAATAAGTATGTACACAATTGGATGAATTTGGTCATATTTGCGTGTGTGTGTGTGTGACACTTCAATTACAATCAAAGAAATAAACTTACGCATCACCTCCAAAGTGTCACTGTGCCATTTCATTGTCTCTGGATCATTTTGAGATAAGAACCAACATAAGACAGTGGGAAAGCTACTCGTAACCATGCATGCCGCACAATACAATGGATTTCTAGGACTTTTTGAGCTTTCAAGATGGAAACTTAGACTCATTGAGTCTTCATTTCCTCTTGCCCCCACTCTCCAGAAACCACCATTCTATTTCCTGTGTCTAAGAGTATCAGCATTTTATCTGCATCCTTGAAGTAGCATCATGTAGTAGTTGTTCTCTCATTGGCTGATTCTACATAGGAACATGTCCTCCAGTTTCATGGACTATGTACCAAGTGGTAGGATTCCCCAAATGTGAAAAAATATTATATATATATATATATATATATATATATATATATATATATATAATATATTTCACACACTTTTATATCACATTTTCTTTACTAGTATACCAATGAAAATTTTTGTTTCCATAGATTGTCTATTAGAAATAATGCTATAATGAATATGAGAATCAAGGTACCTCTTTGGGTTCTGACTTCAATTGCTTTGGAAGTATATTCAGAAATGAAAGTAACAGACCACATGGAAGTTCTATTTAACTTTAAGGGAACTCCATATTTTACTATAAAGATTGTATTGTTTTATATTTGGACCAACAGTTATTGTGTAGCAGTTTTCTAATCTCGGATACAGGACTTAAAGAATCAAGCTGGAACTGACCTAGAAGCCTCCTCCCTGAGGATTAGATCCCATATTCTAGAAAAGGGCTAGGCAATCTGTCAAAAGCTAAAAGCAACCAATAGTCCTACCCAGATGTTAAGCCTGTTAATCAGAACAACAACCAGTCTAGCAAGATATACTCACGGGTGTAATTGTAGCACATTTATCCTAGGGATAACCAGGAAAAATTTTCTATTCAACAGGTGGTAAATCACACCTAGTTATTGACACTCAACTACGCAACACTAGGGAAGTATGGGTCTTAGAAGAGGACCTATTGCTGCCATTTTATTAAGCCAATATAATTTGTGACTACATTCTAAATACTTATCCCTACACCCAGAGATAACTAGTTATCACCACTCATCAAAGAAGCTTCTTTGTGTAACAGATAAAAAAAACATTACAGAGATTCACAAATGATCAAACTGAAGAGAATTGGTGGCCATAGGGTGCCCAATCTGAATTGGTTAATCAACAGATAGCTGAAGAATAGGTAGAAAGATTGTAAGAGCCAGAGGCCCAGAATGCCTCCTATGAGACAGTGTCTATTATTTACAACAGAGAATCTACACCCATGAAATTGCCAACAATATAATTGCCTTAACAACACCTGAATAATGACCATGTCAGTTGACATATCAATGGAAATAGGGAAAGTTTCACAAGGCCTTAGCCCTAGATGAAGAGCTACCGTCAATTCCTGTTGAAAGATGGAACAATCACTTTTCTCCAGGGACCAGCAATGATAACTGAAGAAGTCATGAGCTTGAGAGAGTGAAGAGAGTATTAGGAGTATTAGAAGGGGTGGAAATGATGTAAATATAATACTCAAGTATGGAATTCTCAAAACAATACAATTTAAAATAAAATATTTAATAATTGAACTTTTTTTTTCCTTTTTAAAATATATTTTATAGTTTTCAGTGTAGACGGCTCTCATTGCCTTGATAGATTTATTCTTATATCTTAATAAGAGATAACCTCTACTGACTTAAAGGGGTATTCTCTAACTATGCTTGTTAAAGGTGCATGTATGTGTGGATAATAAAAATTCAGAAAACTAAGTTGAAAATAGTAAAGAGACAGCCACATGCAGTCCTATCATAAAACTAGTTTTGCTCATTTTGTATGAATGCTTCCAGATGTTCCATCATCTTTCTATATCTGCAAAGATAAGTTTCATGACAGCTTCATGGAGGTTCACTGGTTGCACCAAAGCTCATCTTAGTTGAAATCAAGATGAGCTGCTTAGTGTCTATTGGGACCTGATGTGATGCAATAAAAGCCATTAGATAGAAGTGGTTTCTTATTTTTTTCTAAGAGTAGGAGCATTAAGAAAAGGAGATTTGATTAAGAGAATATGGAGGCGAATCAAAATCTTTAATCCAAGGCTTAGCTTTTAGAATCATGATTTAATCTATAACAAGCAGACTCCTTAGAGCTGTCATTTAAAAAATATGCTTGCTCTTGTCTCTGATGCTGCTTTAATGCAACTCCTGATAAGAATCCTCTCCCCACAATACCTGAGCTGGTCTAAGCATATTTTAAAGTGGCAGGTCTAATTTCCAACTCCAGTCACCACGTTATGAGAATAAATCTTCAGCTAGAGAAGTAAACACCCTGTGGAGTCCTGGTCAGTGATTCATTCTTCTCAATACTCAGCTCAGAAGCCCAAGGAGAAACCTGGAGAGAGCTGACATTCAACTCCAGGCCGGAATGTGCTCACACACAAACATGTACTTAGGGCTCAGCACTGAGTTCAGTATAGAAAAAGAGACTTTAAATTTACCAACAAATGTCCATTATTTTTGTCATGTGTTAGAAGGAGACACTTATAAAAATCCTCCTACCTACTCTTTACAAGCTGCATGGTAATTATCAGGTGAGTAGTCATTCGGGGAGAAAGGAGTCAATCTAAGCGGAGAGAATTGCCATATACAAATGAACAAGGGGAAGAAGATTTAGGTCTAATATCACTGTGCTTGAAGTAGGAAGTGCTTGTGGTATAATTGGACATTATCATTTGAAATGATTGGGTTAGAGAGCAGTCTAGGCTCCTAAGCCCTCAACACTTGCCAGGACTCTCTGTTCTAACCCTGAACCTCACCTTAAGTAGATGCTGCCTTGACTGGCATACAGACTGGAGAGGCCCAGAAGCACAAGGCCTGGGAAACAGGTACACGGCCAGGACATCTCTAAAAGCAAGTGCCATGGTTTTAGATATTATAGTGAAAACAAGAGAAGGGAAAGCTTGTGGAATTAGAAAAATAATTCTCAACTCCAGGTCATTCTAGAAATTTAGAAAATATACTAATGTATCCCAACATAAAGTTGTTGAGTTCAATTTCTATAGAAAGGTATAATAATATTGATATTAAATAACAGAATAAAATTTCCATACAAAGATATTATAATGAAAGGGAATCATAGACAGACAGCTCTCTCAACATGAATTCATGCCAAAATTTTATATATATATATATATATATAAATATAAATATAATATATATTATATATTATATATATTATATTATATATATTATATATATAATATATGATATATATATCATATATATATATATAAATATATATATATGAATGACATTAAAACAACAATCCCCTGACACAAAATGGATAACAACACACTG
This sequence comes from Psammomys obesus, assembly GCF_907164565.1. Taxonomy (NCBI): domain Eukaryota; kingdom Metazoa; phylum Chordata; class Mammalia; order Rodentia; family Muridae; genus Psammomys; species Psammomys obesus. Next base: position 2,648,657 of record NW_026596040.1, on the reverse strand, counting down.
AAATGAAAAAGGCAGGGAATTTAGGTGATATTTTAAAAAATGTAATAAAGAATAAATAATGTAAGAAATGAATACTAAACTATTAGAAATAGCAACATATATGAACACAGTTGAGAATGTCTTAAAAAGAAAAGACAGAAAGGAATTAATTTACACAATAAAAGAAAATATAAAGTTTTTTTTTTTTTAGTTTTAACTTGGTCATAAATTTTCATTTTTGGTGGTAGATGAGTACATAGGAATATATTTAATAGTAAAAGTTGAAAGTAAAAAAATTGACTGTGAAGCTCCATAGCTATCATTATGAATGTGCATTCTAACTGAATAGAAAGTTATTGAGTTTTAGAGTCTTTGGTTTTGGTTAATTTCAGTGTGTATTTTTTTTCAATTTAAAATTTTTATAACAATGCTTAAATTTTTAAATTATAAAATAAAAGAATTCTAAGTAAAGTAACAAATATTTTTTAAATCAAGTCAATGAGATTTTCAGACAATAGGGATTCCTTAAGAAAAAAAAACAATTGAGGATTGCAAACTGGTGCTGCTGCTGCTGTAAAAATCAGTACAGAGCATTCTCTAAATGCAAAAAGTAGATGAACTGTATGGCAGAGCTAGCTCCCTCTATGGCCTAAGCCCAAAAGACTCAGTATCCTACTCCCTAGAGACTTGCTCAGCCATGTCTATTGCTGCTGTATTCTCAATAGACAGGACATGGAAACAATTTAAATGTCCTTCAACTAAAAAGTAGATAATGGAAATGTGTCGCATGTATAGAACAGGATACTATTCAGCTGTAAGAGGAAGTAAGGTATGTCCTCTCTTCTTTGTGATAATCTAGAGAAAAAATGCATAAACTATAAAAGCAAAAAGGGATCGTGGTTGTGGGCTTTTGAGAACAAGAGAGTAGGACATGATGATCTAAAGCGGGCACTAAAAAACTGGGGGAAAGAGCTTATCTGAGAATGAGGACAATACTGACGGAGAGGAAAGGAGATGCTAAGAGTGATAGAAAAAGCCACAGGGAAGCAGTCTACATTTTGCTAGCTTTAAAATAAGTTACACACACACACACACACACACACACACAGAGAGAGAGAGAGAGAGAGAGAGAGAGAGAGAGAGAGAGAATAAACTGTATATATCTCCATACATAAATAATTTATATGAAGTTACACCACTTGGGGTAATAGTGCCTACCTAAAAAAAATAAACTATGTAACAAAAATCTCAATGCTAAGCATGGGGCACTTTCTTTCAAGTTGCTGGTCATAGAAGTCCACGAGACTCCCCAAACAATACAGGCTATTACCATTGCCCTTAGCACCTTTCAGAAAATGAAAAGAAGAACCTATTGTTGAAGTCACCAAAACCCTTTGGACGCAGGACCTGGAGGAATCAAGCTGGAACTGACCTGGATTGCTCCTCCTTGAGGACTAGCTCTCATAATATCCAAGGGAGCTATGCAAGCTGTCAAAGGAAGAAAAGCAATCAAAAGTCCTGTCTGGCTGTATAGCCTCTGATCTACATCAATGACTGACCGTCACAGAAGCGTATGTCCAAGTGTGCCTACTTACTAGTGGTGCCTAGTTATTGAAGCTATCCAATAGCTGCTTATATATAAGGCCTTTGAACAGGAGAGAATTCATACTTGGTATTACGAGCCTAGCCAAGTACCTATGGCTGGTGAGGCAATAGGTCCTAGAAGAGAACCTAATATGGCCACTTTTCTAAATCGGCATGATTCATACTGTATTCTAAATAGCTACCCTTACATCCATAGACAAGTTTAGCTCCTGTCCTCTAGCATGGTGCTTCACTTGGCAGCATATGGAGACAATTACGGAAATCTGAAGCAAATCCAAATCGCAGAAGACAACTGACCTTGGGGTCCCAGCCCCAACTGATACATGTATAGCACAGTCTACACACCTAAGTTTCAGGTAATTAGAAGGGTATCCAAATACTATGCTAAACATTAAAATAGTAATAATTAACAAATTTAAGATGAGTTTTAAAAGAATAAAAAAATGGAAGGCAAGATCAAATCTGTATCAATAAGTGTGACTGTAGTCAATAAGCCAATAAAAATGGTAAATATTTGAAATTGAATATAAAGCCAGTGATAGCTAAATGTTTTATATAGTATACACTTTCCTCTTAAAAAAAAAAAAAAAAAGACTATTTTATTCTGTATGCCATGTTCTGTCTGCATGTACACCTGAACGCCAGAAGAGGGCACCAGATTTCATTATAGATGGTTGTGAGCCACCACGTGGTTGCTTGGAATTGAACTCAAGACCTCTGGAAGAGCAAGCAGTGCTCTTAAACTCAGAGCCATCTCTCCAGCCCTAGTATACACATTTCTGAAACATAAACACAAATCGAAAAACTGTATAGACACCAAAGGACAGATGATCAATAAATACACCAAAGTATAAAATATTATTCTTGTTTTGTTTGTTTTAATTTTAATTTTTATATTAATTACAGTTTATTCGCTTTGTGTTCCATCTGTAACTCCTCCCTAGTCCCCTCCCAATCCTACTCTCCTTCCCTCATCTCCTCCCATGCCCCTCTCCAAGTCCACTGATAGGGGAGGTCCTCCTCCCCTTCATCTGAACCTAGCCTATCAGGTCTCATCAGGACTGGCTGCATTGTCTTCCTCTGTGGCCTGGTAAGACTGCTCCCCCCTCGGGGAGGTGATCAAAAACCAAGCCACTGAGTTCATGTCAGAAACAGTCCCTGTTCCCCTTCCTAGGTAACCCACTTGGACATTGAACTGTCATAGGCTCCATCTGTGTAGGGGTTCTAGGTTATCTCCATGTAGGATCCTTAATTTAGAGAAAATAATGAGATATTATTTCACACTAACTATGAAGGCTACATTATCAAAAAAAAAAAAAAAAAAAGGTAAAGGTACCAAGTGTAGCAGCACACACCTATAGTCCTAGTACTTGGGGAATCTAGGCAATTGGATCCTAAGTTGTAGTCCAGTTAAATAGTGAACACAGTCTCAAACACACAGGCTAAAATGTCACATAATAGTGTTGGGGATGATGTGGATAAATTAATACCCCCATACACTGAATATGAAAATACAACATTATACCGCTGTCTTAGAAAACTGGAAGTTTCTCAAAACAGACTTACCATAACACACCAATCCCTAATTAGGTAACAAAGAAAACTCAAAATGTATGTCCATTTAAGTGTCACACAAATGCCCATAGTAATTTCCCACATAGCCCAAAGTGTATAAACAACTAAAATAGCCATCAGATAATAAACAAATAAACAAAAAATGGCCACACAATAGAATGGTATCTACGGTTTGAAAATTAAAAATCTGTTGATACATATTCCAACATGGATAAATCTTCACATTGTGTAAGTGAAAAACACTGGTTACTAAGGGCCATAAATGACTTGATTTCATTTCTGTGAGATGTCCAAAATGAGCAAGTCTGTAGAAATGAAATTAATGACTTCCTACAGCTTAGAGGTGAACCTCAGTGTGCAGAGGACTTGAAGTAACTTAGAGTTGATATGGTGTTTTTTTTTTTTTTTTTTTTTTTTTTTTTTTTTTTTTTTTTTTTTTTTATCTTAAGGGATAAAATCAACAGCAGTGGCTTTGAAAGCCATGAAAATAGAACTTCAAATGTCTTTGTGCACCTCAAATTAGTGACTTATATGGTGTGTGAAATATATCTCAATAAAAAGATAAAATAATGTAATAAAATAAAATGGTAGAGAAATGATGCAACCATTTTGCAATTTACAGTGAACTAATCAATATGGATATCAAACATTAATGGCTGCTAATCCCCAAAAGATAACAACCAGGTGTTCATCTCACAAAGCAGCCTGAGAATTGACTCTGAATCAGATTCAGTCTTTGAGCCCAGCTGTCACCGTAGAACCTATATATATTCTCCTTCATAGATATATGACTGAAGCATCCTTAATTGTACCATGCATTTACAGTCACCCTCCGCCCAGCTGTGGGGAGCATGGGTTAGCTCGTGTGCATGTGCGCTTTCCTTATTTACTTCCTCTTTGCAGTAAGGATTGAACTCAGTGGCCCATACTTTCACCCTACTGTTCAGAATGCCCAACCCAACTGGCCTTTTCATGCCAGTGTGTGTGTGTCTCTGTGTTTTATACTTGTGTACATGTGAGTGTGAGTATGCACCTATGTTTCCAGGTGTGCATGTGTGTGCATGGGAAACCCAGAGGTTGATGTATAGCATCTTTCCCACCTGCTGACTACTTATTTTTTATCTTTTTTTAAAAATTTTCTTCATATATATAGTGGGGCAATAAAAATGAAGGTGCCTGGGGAAGCCAGAAGAGGGCATGGGGCTCTCCTAGAACTACTTGACCTGGGTGCTGGGACTGAGCTCAAGTCCACTGCAAGAGCAATATTAAGTGCACTTACCCAACAAGCCATTTCTCCAGTCCCCAAATCTCTACCTTACTTTTTCCAACAGTGTCTCTCACTGAACCTGGAATATACTGACTGTCTAGGCTGGCTGGCAGGTGAACCCTAAAGATCTGCCTCCTTCTACCTCCTCAGCACTGGGATTTCAGGCATGTGCTGCCTCATGCAGCTGTTATGTTGGTGCTGGGGACACATACTCTTGTTCTTATGGCTTGTGCAACAAAAAAAATTTCCTGCTGAGTTATGTACCTTAATCCCAGCCTACATTTTCACCAAACACATTTTGAAATAAAATGATACAGAGATAACTATCGGAAAATGTCAATGATGTATTTAATATAAAACTTAAGCTAGTGGTTATTTGCAAGGAAAAATGACTTGTTTGCTCTCTTAATATTTGTATTAGTTCTTTAAGAATTTCATACAAGGTATCTGGTATCTTACTCATACTCCCCTCCTGCAAGTCCTACCAGATCCTCTCCCAACTCCCTACCAACTTGGTTTTCTGTGTGTGTGTGTGTGTGTGTGTGTGTGTGTGTGTGTGTATGTGTCTGTCTCACTGTCTCTGTCTCAGTCACATTTGTGCTGCATACATACATACGCTTGGTTATAGGACTACCCCTAATATCATGATTGAACTCCTGGAGTCACACCATTAAAGAAAACTGACCCTTCCTCTCCCAGTAGCTATCAATAGCCAATAACTCCTTCAGCTAGGAGTGTGGTTGAATGCCTAGGTACCCTCTTCATGCTGGGACTTTCTGGCTTGAGCTTGTGCAGGTCTTGCAGGTGCTCTCCAAACCTTTGTGAGTGTTTGTGTTCGAGTGCTCTGTGAGCCTTTCTAATGCTGTTTCACTGTAGTCATCTACTACATCTGGCTCTTACAGGGTTTCTACCCACTCCTTGATGTGGAGCCTTGAGCACTGAGGACACAGGTATGATATAAACCTTCCATCTAGGCTTGAGCTCTTCTCAGGCTCTTATTTTCTGCATTTTCACAAGTTCTGATTGGCTTTGAATCAGATACGTGGAAGGTGCCTCCAGCGTGCCTGGTGGTGGTCTTTTTGTTGACTTCAGTGTTCTAGTAGGTTGTTAAGATTCCTGCCCTGAAACCAGTCATACAGCCAAGTATTTTCCCCTGTATAGTTTTCACATCCGCTATTATTGTTTATTATAAAATACTGTATTAAATAAACACTCTGGAATAGTGTAAAAAAAGAGAATTTCAATGTCAACAAGATGAGATTAAATCTGAGAAGAAAAAGATAAAAGCACGTACAAAGCTCAGAGAATGATGGGATGTTCTTGAAACTGTCTCAAGGGAAAGTTAGTGGGGTTTGGTGAGCAATTGGATGAGGTTAAGTGAGAAAGAGGTGAAAGAGGACTACTAAAGATCTGTGACCTTCAGAGAACATGAAATGAAGAACACAGGAGGAGGACCACCCTTTCTTTCCCTGCACAAGTCTTACAAATTTTCTCTGCAGAGTGGCCATCCCATTCTTCTCTTACACAATGCATTTGTACATGGGCTTTAATGGTTGTCTTTGTGTCTCTAGGAGCAGCAGGCAACCATGCCTGGTTCATCAGAGCATCCCACACAATGCCCAGTGACTGGTGCAGGGATGGATGTGTAAAGATTCAGGCTAGAATGGCAGGAACTGGTGAGCTGAGTCCAATCTCTTACTATCATGCATGAGGTGGCACAACACTGTATAGAACAATGACTGTTGCTGCCCTTGTTCAGTAGCATCCCATGATAGCACAATTGTGCTTGTACTATGATAGACACATGGAGCAAAGGGTTTATGTGACCCATCACACACTAACCACTGCTACACTCCAACTGTGTTATGGCACATTTCATATTAGACTGCTATTCTAATCATTTCAACTAGAATGCCAGAGTAGGCTTTGGATAATTGTTTTAAAACACCACCGAGTTTGTTCAGTAGCAACCAATCTCTTCCTCGTACCATATCAAAATTGTCTAATCATAGACTCTAATGCATATTATATAAAAATTGATTAAAAACATGTATGTGGATGAGATGATGCCTGGGGCCAGTGAGCTTCAATCTCCCTTCCTTCTTGCATTTTAAGAAGATTACAATTTCACAACAGCCACAGTGTCCCAGGAGTTTCACATCCCTCATTTAAGGTCTGACTGAGTACTCTGATGTTTATGCATATTATGACACCCTCTGTAGAGCACAATTAATTCAGCTACTAATTCTTGCATGAAATCTAAGCACCTGCTTATAGGCCTCTGACACTAAAGAAGGAAAAATCCCTTTTTAACTATGGAATGTACTTCAGATTTTAAAATAGAAATCAAGATCACCCAGAAAGGGTCACCTAGAAAGGTAAATATTCTCCTATAAGCTTACTCATTAAGTTTAGTTATGTGCAAACAGGACCCATTTCATAATCCCTGAGTTAAGCTGACTGACACCCGTGAGCACTCTCCAGCTCAGCAGACTGGCTCAGTGGCCAGTAGTTTTGTTTCCTTGTTGAGCATAATTAGCATTCAGTGTGCTCCGAAATGAGAAACAACGTGTCAGTTAGCGGAGCTGAGAGTCCTGTCTCTGGTAAAGTTCCCATGTGGCAAGGACCACTTTCTTAGTTCCCTCTGGCCAACAAACTGCAGTAATGATAATGGGAAACGGAGGGCAGCTGCTCCTGCTGACAGGCTCTTACCTGACAGAAACCATTATCTGAAAACCCTGATGGGAGTGCCTAATGGCACAGTGGTTTTCCTGAGCAAAAAGGTATAACCTATTATTTACAGAGGGAGAAGCAAAGCCTTGAAGACTGCAAGGACCACCCTCCTTACAGACACGTTAGACCTATGAGTCCTGTAAGAAGAAACAAAAAGACATGAGCAGACACAGGAGGAGCATATGGCCCCCTGCTTGGGAAGTTGGGAGACTGGAGACAACTTCTATACTTACATATTTAAAAATACATACATAGTTGATTTTTTTCCCCCAGTGCTGTGAAGTACACCCAGGATCACTGACCTATATTCCTAGCCTTTTTAAAATTTTATTTTGAAACAGGTTGGCCTGAAACCTAGATCGACCTGCTTCAGCCTCCTGAGTAGCTGGGATCAAGCCTTGAGCCACTCTATATCTTATCTATTTTTAAACATCAGTAAGTGATGTTGATGAAGACAGACGACTAGTGGTCTAGGAACTTAACTTGGAATGTTTTATTTAGCTGACACAATTTTAAAATAAAGCCGAGCTAACTCTTGTTTAAAATAATGTTTCGTGCTGGTGAGGTGGTTCAGCTGGTAAAGGTGAGGTCTCTGAGCTTCATGATCTGAGCTCAATTGCCAAACCTCATGTGGTGGAAGGCAAAACAAAACAAAACAAACACAACTCTCATTAATTGTCCTCTGACCTCCACATGCATATTTGAGCACCAACAATCAATAAATGAATGTAATAATTCTTAATTTAAAATGTTTTCATTATAAATCCTTTCTAAAAATTAAATGTTGAGTGTGATTGATAAGTACGTTTCTCCTGTCCCATCTCCTAGCACTATGAGAGCTGGATAGTGAGGATGAGGTTTACATGCCAGCACCAGCCCTATTTCTTCATGTTCTGTGACGCAAATTTGTAGCACCGTCAGCATTAAGGTCTTACCCTCTGGGGAGTAATCAAGAGCAATGGCCATAGCCTGTAACTTTGGTAGGTTATTTGCTTTACAGGACCTCATTATCCAACAACCCCAAAAGAAGTAACCCATTTCTGGCATTAAGCTTTTTATTTTTTACCCTCTGGTGTCTAGTAGGAGCATTGTTGCCCTGGCTATTTTAATTCTTAATCTCTCTCTCTCTATAGATAGATAGATAGATAGATAGATAGATAGATAGATAGATAGATAGATAGATAGATA
>NW_026596040.1:2609903-2640300 GCF_907164565.1 Psammomys obesus | reverse complement strand
ATAGATAGATAGATAGATAGATAGATAGATAGATAGATAGATAGATACAGATAGATAGATATAAAAATACATATAGATAGATATATATGTGTATGTCCCTCTCTCTTTCCCTCTGCCCTCTGTGTCTGTCTATCTGTCTCTCTCTCTCTCTCTCTCTTTGTGTGTGTGTGTGTGTGTGTGTGTGTGTGTGTGTGTGTGTGTGTGTAAAAACTTCCACAATAGTATGCTTCCATAGTTCTTTCTCAAAAGTCTTTGGTGTTGTCTCTCCTCAAGCTCCCTCCTTTATATCCCACTCCCTAACCCCAGTTTTACCCTTCTTGTTCCATTATTCCCTTTGAACCAATTATACATCTGTTCTATATCCCCTTCCTTGAATGTCCCTCCCCATAAACCTTTAATAATATCCTGATCTATGGGCATTTAAAATAAAACAAACGGATCTGAAGATCATATTCACAGAGAAGAGAAAATTTGTGACCTGTATCTTCCTAGGTCTAAGTTTTCTCACTCAGATGATCATTTCCTGCTCCATCCATTTACCTGTGAATTTAACAATTTTATTTTCTTAATAGCTGATTGCTATCTCATGGTGGAAATACACTACATTTTCATTATTCATTTATTAGTTGATGGACATCTAGGCTATTTCCACTTCTTGACTACTGTGAGTAGAGCAGCAATGAACATAATTGAGCAAATACATCTACAATAGATATGGAGTCATTTGGGTATATGCACAGGAGTGGTATTAGTCTAGCTAGATCATGGTAAATCTATTTTTCAATTTTGGGGGGAACTTATATATCGATTTCTGTATCAATATGTACTCCTATCAGCAGTGGGTAAGTGTTCCAAGTTCTTCACATTCATGCCAGCACTTGTCATCATATTTGAGGGTTTTTTTTGTTTGTTTTGTTTTTATCTTAGCATTCTGACTGGGGTAGGAAGAAATTTCGAAGTAATTTGAATTTGTGTTTCCTTGATGGCTAAAAATCCGAACTCTTCAAGCTACAAAAATGCCTGGCTTAACAACACATGCCCACTAGTATAATGCTGGCATAATCATCATGGGAATAAATGACCACTTCATGACTGGATTTAAGTCCTTTTCCACAAGACAAAGCCCACATTTGTCACTATTATTAGACTAAGACCATATGGCTATACAGGTCGTAGGCCATAGGGGAGAACTTATGACTATGATGTTGCTAAGTAGGCTTAGGATTAGACCAACTCCTACTGACTTAGCATTATACCTATAGATCAAACATACCTCTAAGTACTCATCTAAGAGACTCCTATTTGCAGTAGACAGTTAATAGCACAGAGACCTAAAATAGGCCAAGGTGCAGAGAATAAGACACTGCAGAATACTCAGCCTTAAAGGGAACATGAATACTACATATTCCTCACCCCATGTCAAGACTCAGAAACAATTGAGGGGGGAGGGTCAGAAAGTTGTAAGAGCTAGAGGTAATGAAAACATTTAATTTTTGTTGTTGTTCTTTCCTATTTTTATTTTTTTACATATTTTGGTCATATTCTTTCCCCTTCCTGCAACTCCTCCAAGTTCCTCCCTTCCTTCCTCTCTACCCAACTTCATGTTCTTTCTTTCTCAGAAAATAAATAACAAAAAAGAACACACCACACACATACATGGAATCTATTTTGTGTTGGATAACTTTCTTGAGTATGGGGTCTTCCCTGTAGTGTTATTCATATACCTGGTGCCTCTCCATTGGATAAACACCATTTTCCCTCTTCCAGCATGCAAATAGCTTCTTGATTATGAGTGGGCTTTGTTCCCACTTTGCCTTCTCAGTGCTGAGGTATTTTCTGGCTTGGACCTATGTGGATCAGATGCTTGCTGTCACCATCTTTACGAGTTCGTAGGGGCATCAGCAGAGCTATGTCAGAAAGATGGGGTTCTTGGAGTGACACCTTACCTGTGGGTCTTACAGTCTTTCTGCCTCTTGTTCTGCATGGATGCATGAACCCCAAGGTTCCCACTTGTGGCTGAGTGTGCCAAAGGCTCTTACTCTCTATATGGTTCTCTAGTTTTGGGTTGCTGTGATGAACTTACCCTTTGTCATATACGAAAATGTCCACTAGACACATCAGGGCAGCTGCACATAACACGTCGGTGTTGTGAAAGTATACACAAGACAAACTAAGCTGAAACAAATGGCAGCATGGAGAGGGGACCTGTGTATGCAATTCCACCCTTCACTCTGGGGTGTACTTATATTTTTGATGTGCATTTATGTTATGGTTTCGCTATGGAATACCCCCACAGCATAACTCATTGAAGGCTTCAACCTTCATGGTAATGCTGTTCTTGGATGTATACTGGCCACTAACTTTAGGAGACAAGGGTATCTATGGAAATTAGGCCAGTGTGTGTGAGCTTCAGGATCTTGGTTTTCTCCGGCCCTTTCTGTCCACCTCATCTGTTTCCTGGTTGCTCTATAATGGTTCTCCTTTACTGTGAGCCTCAGTGCAATGGAGCCAACAGGCCACAGATGTGCATATCTGAAATCATCAGCCAACATGTAAGTTTTTGTTTCTCAGCAGTTTTGTCAAATGGACATAAAAGTGACTAAAAACCTACATAATACAGGCCTTGATTTATTCTTTGAAGCCAATGTATGAGTCTGCTCTCATATATCGTGTATTAATATATATCTGGAATTTTTTTCCAAATGTATCATTTTATTAGTCCTGATGTCCTGTGCTTGCTGTGCAAGGGTTCGTAAAGGGTTGGGTACATCAGTTTCCAGCTCTACTGGCCACTAATGAGAACTCTGAGTCATATTCTCCTCCAAATCTGTTTCTTCACCTATGAAATGGCAATGGGGGAGGGGGTTTGAGAAACAGCTCAGTGGGTAGAACACTGGTTGCTCTTCTAGATGACACTCCCAGCACCCACACTCACTGTATCCACCTGACACCTCACAACAAGCTGTAACTCCAGATAGAGGGTATCTGTCACCCTTGTCTGGCCTCCACAGGGATTACGCACATTTGCCAAACATACATATATGCAGGGAAAAACATCCACACCTATAAAATAAAAATAAATAGTTTTTAAAATTACTACAGGGAGGCTTACTCAATATGTGTCTGTAAAACACTTATCAATGTTCCCAGCACGTGAAAGGAGCCAAGCACTTGGTAACTCCATTTGTATTTCTAGGGATGGATTTGAAAAGCATTTCACTCAAACAAAAAAGAGAGAGAGAGAGATGGTAGTTCTATGACTTCTAAATGAAACCCAGAATAATTCCAAATACTGATAACATGACATTAAGTGACCTAAAGTACATATTATGAAATAGCATGTATTTGAAAGGTACATTCAAATAATAAAAAAGAATGAAAAACCAAATTATATCTTTCACTTTTGTTGAATTACAGAACACACACATCTCCTTTTATTATATTAGAAAATGGGCAACTGAAAATGATCAGCATCTTGAGAAAAGCATTATATAGAAAGTTTAGCTGCAATTCCTAAGACATATGGTGTGGTGTTAACATTTCCACAGTTCCACGTGTAATGCTGTGCAGCACTATTCAAAATGTTTCTAAGCACAGACAATTTTTCTTGAATTCATTCAAGGAAGATCACTTCAGGTTTTTAAACACACATAGCAAGTAGCCATTTTGCACGTAACCATATTAGAATAAAAATAGCCAGACTTGATTTTTGTCTTGCCAGGACACGTTTTAGTGCAGTGCTTTCCAAAGTGTGATCCTGAGGGCACCTGCCTCAGAGCCATAACACATTGAGAAGTTCATATTTCTTCACTCCCCTCTTAGACTCAGGGACTCTTGTCTGCATTTATAGATAAGCAGGACAATTTATGTGTACCCCAAAATCTGGATTCACTTATCGAAGCTAATGTGATGAATACAATTCCATTTGTAAAGAGTTCCCTAACGAATCTTCAACTGTATACTAGGATATTAATGCATTCCAACTGGCCCAGGCCTTGGGAAACCATTCAACCAAACACCTTGGTGTATTTGTGAAAAAATGAAAACAAGGATTTTCATCTCTACAAAGCAACAGATTATTTCACTGCACCACTGTGGTCTTAAGTAAAATAAGCAATTAATCATTTAAGAAATTAAAAACCCTCAATGATTTTCTTTGTTGGATGTGTTTATTTATGCAAACATGCTACTCAGCTTTGACAGATACTTCACTTAAATGTGTAATAATATTTTCTAATTGATCAATTCATAATGAGAAGTGTACAATCAAACCAAATAAAAATAATATTAAACTAAATATCAAAGATGCTAAATTTGGGATCCCCAATAACAGTCTAGCACTTTCTCCTTGAAAGAAATATTTGGCCTCTTCAAATGTTTTACAAAGCATGAGAAGATGATCTTCAGTGTAGAAACATGTAGGTATTGGTATATTCTCAAGGGAATAATTGCCACAAAACAGCTATATGAAACGAAAAACTAGGATAGGAATATATAATAAATAAATAGCATTACTCCAGGGATGTCACCAGTTGAATCTGAGTGACTTGGGTTGGTTAGAGAGAAGGAGAGCTAGACAGTTTCCTCATACACCCCCAGGAGAAAAGATTTCTTATATGCCCATGGAAAACTCTTGGCAAACCATTTCCCACTAAAGTACTAATGGCAGATGATGGCTTAAGGAATTATCTGCCTTGGTCCTATGCCTTTCCCCCCAAACACACCCTTCCCACTGATAATGGATCAGAACTGGTACATGGAGCAAAATCGCTCTCCATCCCTGAGTTAGTTCACTCTCTCAGGTTCAAATAACGGGAAATATAAGGCCCTAAGAACTGAAATAACTTAGACAGATTGGTGCACATTCCCTCACACTACTCAGCCTCAACCTCCCCTCTCCTCGTCATTCTATCCCTGGATATTTTCAGCTATCTTAGTTTGATACTAATTCTCACTACAAATTTTGTGTTTTTATTTTAAAAGACAGTGCTAGCTATATCTATGGAATAAGATAAACTAGTAACTGGAAGATAATCATATTTACAAAGGTAACAAAGTAGGCCTTTGATGTTGCTGATACCCTTTGTGGAGAAGCGGAGTAAGCCCAGGAACCTCACCTCCTGAGACACTAGGCAGACTCAACAGAACTTACATATTCCATGTTGTACCTGCTAGTCTTCTCCTGTGGCTACCATTGCATTCATATTATCGACTCATGAGTTAGTTATCCTCCGAGTGTTAACCTGCTCTCTTCCCAGCCCACTTCATTTTCTTTCCCCTTTTCTTTTTCACTCCTACTTGCTCGCTTCTCAAATAGTTATTGTTATTTTTTTGCTTTGATGGTTGTTACATGTTTATGAGGCCTCTCTCCCTTTACTCCTCCCTGGAAAATCCATTCACCCTGCTGCTATCACCATCCCTTGTTGCCATCAGAATACAGATTCTGTGATCTCCCAACATGAAGTGAAGAGCAACAATTCTCTAGTAATCCTCTAGATCCTTGGTGCCTGGGTAGGACTGCTCAGGCAACCAACATCATGGATTGAGGAGCTACTGGGTTCTTGGTCTCTGCAGTGGGCAGAGGGCCTTTGATGGGTAGCAGAGCCCTAATCATACAAAGTTCATCAACTTGTGTAACCAGTCACCCTCACTCTTTAAGTATATCCAAAAGTAAACTGAGGAATCCTGGCTTCCCAGAACAAACCGAGGCTCTGAAAGCACCACTACCACCTGTAACCACCTTGAGATCAAGATGTGGGAGTGATGGCCCCACAGATGTATTTCCAGGCCATGCCTACACTTCAAGCCTTTGCCTTACTTGGAGCAGTGGAAGGTCAAGCTAGGAGAATAACCAACCATTGACTAAAGAGCAGGTGGAAAGCTACAGATTCTCCGAGGAGCAGCTTCTTAACTGACGTAGTGTGAGGGGAAAAGGTCCAAGCAAAATGCAAGCTTTTGTGTATAGTAGTAGGGCTTCTCACCTATATGCTTGTGGTAGTGGATGGATTGCAGATAGGGTGAGTGATGTGACTTTTATACTCCAGCATAACAGCAACAGATAGACAGGTAAAGTAGAACACACCAATAATTCCAGAACTTTGGTGGTAGAGACCAGATTTGGAGTTCAGAGTTCAAGGTCATTCTTAGCTACATAGCAAGTTTGAGGTCAGTCATAGCTACATGAGACTATAGCCGAGAAATTCTGGAAAGAAGCTGTGTATGCAAAGGCTGAATGGCTTATTAAATATGTAGTGATTTGGGGACACTGAGACTTTGCTGGCACAGAGACTAATTACAATTTTTCTTGCCTGCCTTTATCACCCTAACATCCTTTGACTGACAGATAAAGACCCTTTGGAATTTGTGAACAACCGTTAATTTCCACAAATCAAATGAGAACGCTACCAGTTAGCACCTTAAACCTACAACAGCGTTTCCCCCAGTTTGTTATAACTCACTCACCTGATGTACCCACCATATTTATTTGAAACCTGCCTTGATCTATGTTTTGTTGTTGTTGTTGTTTTGTTTTCTTGTTATTACAAAATTCATGACATTGCCACCTCAGTGGAATATGGAATTTGAGGAGAACGGAATCTGTGTTCCCATGCCATCCTCACTTGGCTACAATAAAAGCCTGTTCACAACCATGTCTTAGTCCCCTGACATGATCCCTTTCTGCCTTGTTCTTCTTTGAACTCCCTTTCTTCACTTGCTGCTCAAGTAAAACTTACCTGCTTTGTACTTCTAACTGTATCCAACTCACAGATTTAAGGCAATAGCTTCTTTCTGACTCGAGACATGTCATTCCCTTGGTAACCAATGATAAAGATACCTGTCCCCACCCAGCCAAGAATGGTTGTATAACAAATTCTAATCATTCATAAGCACATTCCTCTACAACGCATGATGGGATAGAGGGAAATAAGTGACTCAAGCTGGGCCAAATTCTGCCCAGGATTATTAAAGTTGAGCAATCAAAGAAAACTCTGTACCCTGGGTCACTTAAATAAAATAATGTGAGTTCACTACCTGAGGTCACACTCCCCATTGCTCAGGTTAACATCTCCTATACTGGAGAGAATGTCAACCACTCACACAGAACTGAGATGCTCTGTCTGATCTATAAGCTACATCAGAATCTTTTCAGTAAACCTGTCCTTTTGCTTAAGCTTGTTCATGATGATTTCTGATATCAAAATTCTTGATTGATGCTCTCATAAGGCCTTGCCCCAAACAAGTGTTCAGTAAAGATTTACTGAAGGATTTTTCTAAGTCTCTCTATTGCCTTTTCCTCATCATTGCATCCTTAGATTTTTTTTTAAACCTTCCTTCTTGCCTAGCTCCTGACACTTCTTTTCCATTTTCTCCCCTGAAAGTAGCATTTTCACTTCCATTTACAGGAGATGATTTTATTTATGCCATCCGTGGCAAGTAGTAAGCAGTTAGAATGCAAAATCCTAAGACGTTTCAGGAAACAATGAAATCTTACTCTTGACAATCTTTGTTGGTTAAAAAATCAAAGTTATGGGGAAGGATAAAATGCTTTTTATTCAACTTTAAGATATACCTAAACAATCGCTTAGGAAAAAGAATCTGCTGCTCTCATTGGTCACAGATATTCTTCCTGATATTGACTTTTGCTGATGCAACTATCCACAGCATTCAAGTTACTGGTGTTTTATTTTATTTTTTTCAATTCCACAAGTGTCCTGACTGACCATTTCGGGTTACAGCCACTTCATCATCATCATCATCATCATCATCACCATCATCATCATCATCATCACCATCATCATCATCATCATCATCATCATCATCATCACCACCATCACCATCCTTCTATTGTATTCCAATAATGGAGCAGTAGTGTTGAAAACAATATTGTATAGATAGCGTACACAAAGGATGGCTTGCCTTGGCATTTAGAGATAAGGTAATCCTTATAGAATGACAGTTTGATTTAAGTCATTCACTTAGACAAACATGGCTTTGGGAACACCCTGCCAAAGCTGCACAAAAATTAAAGGTCTTGTGATGGATGAGGGAGCAGGAACTAACTGGTGTTTTATTAAACATGTTCTGACTTAGAAATCTGTCTAGATTTAGTAACATAAAATTCCTCTGTCTAAATCAAATTACCAAGTTATGCTATAAAAACAATGACAAATGTCTTATAATTGGCTCACATGCAAGTACTGGCACCAGAAAGACAAATAGGAAATCGGTGTCCAAAAGTGTTTCTAAGATGCTGAGTTACACAACGGCAACACTGAAGGATGGATGACCACTGGTTTATCCCTTGCTTATGATGCTGAGTCACACTCTGCAATAATACCAAGTCGGCCTTGGGAAGATATACTTGGAATATAGAGCTTTGGAAAATCACCTTTCCATGAGATGTAAAAATCCAAGGCTTGTGTTGTCTTTCTTTGAGCTATATTTTACCTTGAAGGGTGTAATCTAAGATAGCGGTTCTAAAAGACGGATATTCATCAGGATCACCTGGGAAGTATCCAGGGAGTACTCCCTATCAATTAAATTATGGAAATAATACTAGGGAGTCTTAAAACTGCACACACATTGGTAATTTGAAGATACAGACAAACGTGTTTCCAGTAATCTAAGAAGTACCTGTTCTTAGAGTTTTTCTAATAATCGACTAGATTGGGTTCAAGAGGGCATATAACTACATCTGAGCCAGAAAATGAATGGAGGTGTCATTTCAGGCCCTGGGTTGTTCCTCAAAGAGTACAGAATAGGAAGGGCTTTAGAGCATAGGGGATCTCTAACAAGTTGGGATGCAGAAAGGTAAGAAAGTGGCCATGAAAACGCAGATGCCTAGTGAATTATACTGTTGCTAGCTGTGATGGTAACAAATGAATCTAAAGAGTTCAACGTGTCCAGCTGCCATTCAAACTGCCAGGTTCTTCTATAAACAGTTAGGAAGTCGTTTCTAGCTTTCTTTATGCAAACAATATACACTCAAGATGGTCAGTTGAGATTATCTGTGATTCCATTTCTTGGAACCTAAAGCTATCCTACCAACACGCATACTCACCTACATAACCAGCCCCCACTCCAAGACCACTACTCTTATTATAAATTACACAGAAGTACCCCACAAAGAAGGGGGAAAGAGTGTGAAAGATAAACATCTTGGCATGAGTACGGTCCAGAAGGATGGCCAATGTATTTAGAGGCTGCTCCTCCGAGAGAGAATGGTGTAGTTTGTGGTGGAATAGTAAAGTAGTAGGTTGTCCTAACTGAGCCTTGAGGACTATATCTTTAGATTTGTTCTCAGTGAGCTGGAAAGCCATTGGAAGGACTTGCCTTACTGATTTAGTAAGATGCTGAAGCACACATACGAATTCACCCACTTGCACATTCTACCTCATAAATACCCCTGTCAGTGGCTGGAATGTGACACCAGCAGATCATGCGTACTTCTGGACACTGTAACTATGCTTCATAGGCCACGTGATGCTCTGAGTAGAACTAGCACATCTAGTATATCGCACTAGGGCAGGATTGAGAGGAGTAGTAAGTGTTGAAAATGCTAACTTTGAGAGTCGCTTGTACCCTTCCACCACTTGCTCAGAAGCCTTGCATGGCAGAGTCATGGTATCCTGGTTCCGGAACACAGCTCTTCACAGCACATTTCTTTCTTGCACACAGATCCTCATCAGTTCTTTAGTGAGCGCCATCACTCCCTAGAATGCATTCTGCCTGGGAATACACCAGCCTAGGCTTTCTCACTTTTAGACTCACAAACATGTTCCTGGCTAAAGAAGCCACCTTGCATCATATGATGACTCAGAGTGTTCTGGGTATCTGTTGAATTCATATAGCATCCCTCAGCTTACACAGCAACTAAAGCATGCTCAGACATTTTTAACTATTTTGCCCTTCCTTGAGAGCAGCAGTAAGGGGAAAGACTGCCCTGGTCAGGACCACTGTGATGTGGCAGACATGGTTTCACATGAACAAACTTCTTCATTCCTCTTTTACAGTACTGCCCACCACATCTCTCCTCGATCAATACATCCTAGCAACACTAGCCTTCCTTCTATTCCTTAATCTCACAGTGTCCATTCCAACTTCTGGGCTTTGTATTTAGTAGTATCTTTTGCAAAACCTATTGTCTTTAACTTGTCTTCTCAGGAGATTAAGAATCACAGGTTTGGGTGACTGGTTTGTTGTTTGCTTGCTTTTTAATCTCTCTGCTGTCAAATGACTAAATAAAAAGCCAACCACGTTGATCTTTATTCTGTAAGTTTTACCTGAACACCTGAAGGTTTATTGGATAAGGTTTCATATCTCAAGGACACATTTACACTGATTATTGTGGTTTTCTGTCTTCATTTAGCAGTGGTTTATCATTCCCATATCACATTAAATGTTCTTGTACCATTTTTGCTTTTCATTTGATATGGCAACAGATTCTTTTATAGAATTCCATATAGCACTCTATTGTTGACTACTAGATGTTTAATATTATCTATTATATACATTCTTTTATCTTTTATTCAGCAGAAAAGTGAGAAAGGACAAATTGACTTCCAATTCTATTCAATAAGATCACGCTGCTCATCAACCAGCCATGCAGTTCAAACTCAAGGGCTGTGTTAGGGACAGACAGAGTTGAGACCAATCTGTACCAGGCAATAAGAATAGCTAGTACTTGTTATAAATGTTCAGTACAGCATGTTTCAATTATTTTCCCCACAGAAAGAGAGGAGCACAAAAATTTCAACTTGTGGATCTGTTCGAAACTGTAAAAATTTGGCTGTTCTAACTTTCAAGCTGCCTAAAAGGCAGGATGAGTACATGGCACACTGCTCTGACTCCCAATCCAGCACACAATCAGATAAAGACACTTAGATGGAAGTCAAGGGCCCAGATCATCTGGCCCTTGCTTCTCTGTCACAAACACTAGATTATACCCTTGATGATTATCATCACCACAGAGCTAATGGCACGTTCAAGTTTTACATGCTAAGAAGCCCAGGGCTTAGCCAGAAATTTGTTGGTAGTTTCACAGTCTCAGCTTCATCACTCCAAAAGAGATATTTAGATGGCATTTAAGAGCCTGAGATGTGCTGAGTAGGTGAGTGGCATTGATGGACATTCTACTAAGGACTTGTTCTGAATTTTTTTTTATTAAAGATCTATCATGTATGTGGACAAATATTTTAACAAGTAGAGTTTTTATAGCTAACTTAACATCCCAGGTCCTTCCTGCCTTCAAAAGTGTTAAAAAAAAGGGAGAGAACCCAATTTCTATGTAAGTTATGTTTATTTATTTCACCATCATCCCTAAGTGCCTATGTCCATGCCATGCCCAAGCTAGGTATGTAGCTATGCGCATGCTCAGAGCTGCAGTCATTTAGAACCCTTCTCTCCATGCTTTCTGCTGTACCCTTTCACCAACACCTCTGAAAAAAAAATTCCCTCAGGTCAGACTGAGCTTCTGAATCCCAGGGCATTCACACCCAATCCATGGAGCCAGGTGAAATACTGACAGCATGCCATTCTGTCTTGTTTCAAACCCCAAGCACACACAAAACAACTCTCCCTATGCCTATATGCAACACATATCAGTGATATAAGTCAGTTCATGCAAATAGATGCAGAACTGCCTTCCCAGACCAGCAGATGCATACACAGCACAACTGTCAGTACAGATTTGGGCCCACAGAACAGCCTCTTCGTAGGATCATAAATCACCCTTTTGCAGAAAGAAATGAGCTTGGAAACTCATTTGATTAAAGTCCCTGATTCTTTTCTTTGGGGGAGATAGGGAGAGTATGTTTTTGAGAACCTGAAAAAAACAGCCACATTAAACTAAAGTTGAGAGAATAATAATTCTGTGTGTATGCTGAGCAAGATTTTCCAATTAAAAATAACCAGTGAAGGCCTGCCTATACTTGCCCTGTGGCCTGCCACACCACAGCTGGGGGAAAGGGCCTGGGAAACCAGAATAACAAAGAGATTACAGCCCCTGGGGCTGAGAGAGAGGGAGCAGAGGGATGCTCAGGATGCTGGGATAGAAAGAAGCCAAAGCAGATTACACTAGCCTGCTCTTCTCTGCCATCATTTCTTTCATGAGTTTTGAGATGACTTATATCAAGTGTGAAATTCACATTCAGAGGGCAATATTAGCTGCCTCCATGAACATCCACAGAGGCTTATCTCTGGGTGTTAGGCATCTGTTACTGCAGCATTTATTCCACAATCACAAGTTTCCCAAGAACGTCACCTCCAAGAATACATTACAGCTGCTATAAACAGGGTTTTCCCCCCTCCTTTGTTTGTATCAGGCTTCAAATAAAGATCTGGGCCACACATGCACATCTGTGTGTGTTGCATCTGGTCCTCAAAACAAAGACATTCCTCCAAATGAAAAGTAATGATGCTGCCACCTCCTACGAACACCCAAATATATTTTGGGGTCTCAGTCAGTTAAGAAAACAACATTTTGGGGTCTTGTAAGTGTCCTTTTATCTGGACATATGTATTCCTATATAATTGAACAAGGCACTATACGAAAAACCCTTCATCAGAGAGGCTTTTGTAAACCACTGCCGATATTTTCATAGCTAGCAACAGAAGCTTTTTATTCTATAAAGCCTTTCAAAAATGTTTTCACTGATTCACTTCCTAGCCACAGGAAGTAGAAAATCTAAGACAGTTGACTCCATTTTACAATGAGGTGCTTTCCAAAGCAAAACAGCCAAGAGCTGTTTAGTGATCAGGATTCTTCTCACAACCCTTCAGTTGGTTGTGGCTCAATTTTCTATGAGTATGTTTCATCTAATAAGTGCAGGGATACATTCTCTGTGGTCTGAAACAGTAAGAGAAATCACTGGTCTGTGAACTTGACAGATGTGAAGGAGGGTCTCCTTGAGGAAGAACTCAAGCCAATCCCTTGGCTCTCCTCCATTCGACGATGACATGATCCTCAGGATCCTTTGAGGGAATATGGGTGCCAGTCGCCTTAGACCAACTGGCAATCTAGTTTAAATTCACGTGAAAAGGAATTTGTACCTCTAGGAGAAGAGTCCTTCTGGAACTGGTTCAAATTTCTGTCGGTATACGAATCACTATGCTGTAGGAATACAAAATTCTCTCATGGGCCAGGCTCAAGTCACACATTCACTCATGTGGTTAGAGAAAATGTGGCCCCAACTTGAATTCATTCACAGCAAGTTTGAGAGGAGGTGGTGTCTCAGGGAAAAAAAAAAAAAAAAAAAAACAGGTGTAAGAAGATCCAATCAGCAAATGTGACAAATAGTCACTGTTCCATATTAAATAAAACTTTATCAAAGCAAACTGGTTCTTGCTGTTATGCTTGCGATTGGACTGTAGCAAGACATTTCAATACTTATCTATATGTTTATGGAAAGGAATGTTGTATGAATATTTATTTGCAAGACCTAGAAATTCCATGATTAAGAAGGCATTGGCACTGCCAGAAGCAAGTAAAGTACAGATTTGGGTTGGATGACTTTCTACCTTCCCTTCAGTTTTGGGTCCATATTTCCCACTGTAAAAGTAAGATGGAGTATTTGTAGGGCTACACCACCCAAGCCCTCTTAAGTGTACTCTGCAGGTTCAAAATTTCACCAGTTGCCATGACAACCTGTGTGGGTTCTGAGGGTATGCGGCATTTTTCCTATTATCAATCAGAGCTAGATTTATTTTACAATAATATAGAATGCCAACCCCCATGGTGTGGAATATAAGGAAGAAATAACAAGAGCGACATTGGAGAAATTACATTTCATAATGCTTCCATCGACACCAACACTATTTTTTTTCTAAATATTGACTTCTAGAACTTTAGATAAATTGCTTTAGGACCTACTAATATGAAATGTTTTTCAAGTATGTTTATCCATTGTGGAGAGTTACTTTAAATTTTGATGCATCTGAAATGTCAGGTAGACCAGCTCACTCCTACTGACAGACACAGTGAGATCCAAAGAGAAAAAAGGACGGTGTAAGGTTAGAATGAGCATAGGGACAGACCCCAACCAGAATCCAGATGCTCAAGTGTAAAACAAGGCTTTCTCTACAGCGCTACCCACCAAAACCACCAGTGTCCTAACATTACAGGAAGAATATTACCAAACATCGAAAATTATAAACTATAGATCCATTCCAAAGCTCAGAATAATTTGAGGAAATTTTTCATCTTTATCGTGCCTTGGATTTGCCACTAATCTTATGATTTACTACAATTATGGATAATCTTTTATTTATTTTTAATCATTTTTATATTCCCAACTTGTCATTTCGAAGGAGATCTTATGGCTTTGTCACGGGAAATGGGTAACATTATTGCCACCAAACTCTAATGCTATATTGCTGAAAAATACAAATATAATAAACATCTTCTGTATCAGCAATATAGGAAGTTGGTTTATAAATGTCTGAATTACACATAATCTTTACTTCATGTATTAAAGGAATTCATATCAGCTTATATTCCTTTTTCAAGGTGTAACATAGCAATATCTCCCAGGCTAGGTTTAAACAATAGAAACTTATTTCCAGGCGATTTCCGTGGTTGTTTCTTCTAATGACCTCTCTCTTTGCCTTAGTGTGTGTGTGTGTGTGTGTGTGTGTGTGTGTGTGTGTGTGTGTGAATATGTGAGTGCATGAGTGTTGTGTGTATGATGTGGATGAGTGTATTGGATCGGATATGTGTGCATTGTGTATGATGCATGTGAGTGTATTTTGTGTTACTTGTATTCTGTGTGTGAGTGTGTTAAGTAAATGTGTGAATGTATATGATGTGTGTATGAATGTGAGTGTGTGTATGATTGTGACTATGATGTGTACTTATGATGTGTGTGAGTGTGTATATGATATGTGTGTGTGTGTGTGATGTGTGATCTTGCTGTGAGTATGGCATGTGTGTGTGTATCTGTATGATGTGTGTGTGATGTGAATTTTTGTGTGTGTGTGTGTGTGTGTGTGTGTGTGTGTGTGTGTGATTCCATGTCTCCTTGTCCTTGTGATAAGGATACCAGTCATATTAGATTAGGATTCACACAATGAACCTCATCATAATGTAATCATTCTTGTGAAAACTCTTGCTCCACACACAGTAGCATTCTGAGACACCTGCTGTTAGGAGTTCAATAAAGGAATGTGGAAAGAATGCATCCCACTAACACCAGCCATGACAGAGCGGTGTTTAAACCCCCTAAGAACATACTTTGAAGCTATCCAGATTTTACAAGTTAGCAGAATATAACTTTTTAATGCTAATAGTTATGATTAAAGCTTTAGGAGAAAGAAATCTCCAAAATACTATTTTTCCAACAGTATTTTGTTGCCTAATTCCCATCCCATGACAACATGGGATGAGAATTTAGGGACTTGACACATCAGATCAAGCAGAATAAAGACCAAGTGCCACAGAAATAATGAATACGCCCAGAGTAAACAGCAAAATACATTTAGCTTTGGAGCACACATACCGTGAGTACTGGGAACTGAAGTATTTGAAAACTCTGTCTCACTTAGTGCCAATGTGTCTTTCATAAAGGAGCTAAAACCGAATTTCTCTGAACATATTCCTACAGAATTATCTCACTCAAGTAAATGGCCATGTGTAGGATACTGCAAAAGTCAAGTGAAATACCAAATCAGAATTAATCCTCAACTATTTTATGAATAAATAAGTTTAATAGGTCATGCCATGAAAAACAAATAATTTAACAGCTGTATCATAAACCAAACGACTTCACCTGTTCTGGACTTTATATCTTGGAAGAGACTAACTGAGCCTCTTTGGGGCAGGATTCCTTTTGCTTTTTGGAGGCACGTACAGGGGAAAGGAATGCCGTGTTTCCCAGGCAGCACCTTGCAGCCTCAGGTTTAGCCATTCCAACTGCACTTTACCAAGCCTATGCTTATAGCAGTGGTTTTCAACTTAGGGGTCATGACCCTTCTGGAAGTCTTATATCAGACATCCTGTATGTCAAATACTTACAATACAATTCATAACAGTATCAAAATTTTAGCTATGAAGTTGCTACTTAAGTTTGTGGTTGGAGGGTCACTACAACATGAGGAACTGTATTAAAAGGTTGCAGCATTAGGAAGGCTGAGAACCATTGCTGTAGTGCTTTCCCCAAGAAGCCTCAGCATAAAGTACTACCTTCTCCTGGCATGGACTAGGCACTGACTCACAGTGCCTCTGCTTGCCTGAACTGTCACTATACCATAAAAATCCCCTTGATGTCTCATGCTGTCATCAAATGCATTACCTGTAAAATCTCACAACTCTTTCTCATCTCTTTTCTTATAACTCTATTGCTATGATCTCTTAAAATTATTTTTATTTTTAAGATTATAATTATATCATTTCCCCTTCCCTTTCTTCCTCAAAACCCTCCCACATACCCCATCCCTTGCTCTCTTTCAAATTCACAGCCCTTTCTTTCATTAATTGTTTATTCTTTAACACATAAATACATCCTGCTCAGTCTGTATAATTTTCCTTGTATGTCCATATTCAGGGCTGACCATTTGGCATTGGATAACCAGTTAGTGATCTCTTTCCAGGGGAAGACATTCTTGCTTTCTCCGTATAATTCCATATCAGCATGTCTATTGTTGTTCTCCTTGATCAGCGCCTGCTTAGAAAGGCAATGTCTTCATTGTTGTCTTATTCTTGATAATGTGGGAATCTTGAGGATAAAGACAACCTTGTTCTTAGTTGCACTGCCAGGACCTGACACCATGCCTGGGTCTCAAGGAATTTTTGTTGAATGAATGAAGAACAATACTGTTGTTCCAGAGATGGTGGCAAAGGTTCAGTCTATAGAAGCTTTTAGTTGATACAGTGTGAATAGAAATCCCAAATTATAATAAATTTTTTGCAAGGTTTTATGAGCACAAAACACAGCTGGATTTAGTCAGCTGTGTTTATATCAAGCCAGACATAAAACTAACCTTAGTTATTGGTCCAATACTTCCCCCCCCCCATTTGCAAAAGGAAAACATGAAACCTAGAGAGTTCTAGAAATTAACACAAAATGATAATAATAAGACAAGTGGACCAGGATGTTGAACTTTTGATTTTCATTCAACTATTTGGTAGTATATGTTAGGAACTAAGAAATATGCCAGGCACCCAGAATAGAAGAACAAATAAGAAAAGTAATGCTTTCGTGATCTTGATATATATATTCTCATGATAGAAGACAGGCTAAAATGCTTTATAAAAATTTATACAGTGACTTATACATATAGTGGTAAGATAAACTCTCTCTGAGGAGGCAGAATTTGAGCTAAAGCTTAAGAAAATTTGAATTTTATGAAGCTCTGAGGAAGCAATGAAAATGATAAACTGGGAAGAAAGTTGAAGCTGTGGAATAAAAAAGTAGATATGTGAATGGCTGAAATGTGAGGAGCAAAAAGGATAATTGTAGAGATCAATTAAATCTTCAAGCAGAGCTATAGCGCTTAGCTGGCCAGTGTGAGGGTTGTACAAGTATCCTAGGTATCAAAAGAAATCTAACTAGTATTTCTACATGCAAGTCCATTCTTTGCAAAAGGGGATACCTATGTTTCTCTGAGTCAGCACTGTTGATCTGATATGTGAACTGATGTAGGAAGTTGAAGGATAAATGAAGCAAAGGAGGTTTTATGGTTATACATAAATATACATCCATGAAAATTCATTTAACTTCATGAAGTTATCAAGTAATAGTTTTCAAAGCAGTGCTTTAGTGAAGAACTTTCTTCATTGGTTTACAGAGCCATGCTTATTTACAAAGATAATGTACTTACCACGCCCTCTGCTCCTGGCTTTGAGCTTTGTCCTGGACAGATAACATGGAAGAATGTGCTGCTGACAAATGCAGTGGTATTGCCCTAAGCTCCACCTATATTTTCACTTCAGCTCAATGAGCTTAGGTGGTAGATATCCAAAGAACCCATCAATGAACTTTATCTATCTTATATATATATTCTCATATTTCTAATATCAAATCTTGTTGCAAGTATGGAAAGGCTAAAAAAAGGATTAGAAGAAACAGAATGGAGGATTCTGCAACATTGTTAATTAACACTCACACATTTTGCTTTCGAACTCTGCCTTGCCTCAGCCACCTGTCAATGTCATGAGCTTTACAGTGCCATGTCAAGGACCCTTATCAGCCTTATCAAAATCCTTCCGCAACATTTTCAATTAACTTTGGTGCCTTTAAAATCAAATTCTGTCTTCAAATACAAGCTGAAACCCAGTCTTTGTGTCACATATTGACAAGTAGATCAGGAATAAATAATTTTTGCTTTCAAATACATAATGAATAGTTTTTTGTTTGGTTGGTTGGTTTTGGTCTAGGAAATGATTAAGATGTTTCTGGAAGGTAAGGTAAATACTGTACAAACATCCATCAGTTGGGACATTACTGATTGCCTGGAATCACCCCATCTGAAACCTTTTCCTTTTTCTACTTCATATAGCTTAACCTCAGCATCTTTCAGAAGGCTACCGTTGTCCCACATTGGCTACCACTGACTGATGACTTGGTCAGACTTAATGTCCCAATGTGATGTATGAGTTATTCTGAACCAATTTGAACCATAAGTTCTTCATCTGTACCATACGATATAAAGCAATGACAAATCTTCTCTTTTTAAGCTTTGGAGAGAAAACTATGACTTACAAACCAAGATTTCAAGGACAGATCATTGATAAAACCTTCAAAAGTGATGCTACCACAAAGTAGATATTTAAGTTCTCCTTCAACTAAAATCACGAATAAGTATATGGCCTTTAAGAGCACAAGAAGAGCAACAAAACCAAAAAATCTGTGCCCAGGGGTCTTCTCTGAGACTGATACTCCAACCAAGGACCATGCATAGAAATAACCTAGAACCCCTGCACAGACGTAGCCCATGGCAGCTTATTGTCCAAGTGTGTTCCCCAGGAAGGGGAACAGGGGCTCTCCCTGAACTCAGTGGCTGGTTCTTTGATCACCTATCCCCTGAGAGGGGAGAAGTTTTACCAGGCTACAGAGGAAGACAATGCAGCCAATCCTAATGAGACTTAATAGGCTAGGGTCAGATGGAAGGGGAGAAGGACCCCTCCTCTATCAGTGGACTTGAAGAGGGGCATGGGATGAGATGAGGGAGGGAGGGTGGGATTGGGAGTGGACAGGGGAGGGGGCTACGGTTGAGATACAAAGTGAATAAATTGTAATTAATTTAAAAAATGAATTAATAAAAAGAACTGTGTGTTTTCTGGAGAGTGGCATATTGAAACAAACTGAAAACTTTGTTTACTGTAAATTTGAGACAGCAGGGAACTAACTTTCTCTGTCTTGTGATAAGAAAACATCAGTCATTATTCTCGGCCACTGCTTAGGACTAGAACAGCCCTGTCTAAATAAAATACTCTGATTTGGTGTGAGTTTCCTCCTTTAACAATATTTTTATTAATCATTTAAGAATCTCATACAATATTCTTTCAGAATATGCATTTCCAGTTCCTCCTATCTCCTCCCAAATCCACTCTCACTTCCCTACCTCCAAATTTTACTTCTTACAAAAACAAAACAGAATGAAAAACCCCATCTACCACAATTTATGTTGCCCATATATTCTTAGGCTTCCTCATATTGTGTTGAAAAGCTTTAAGAATACTTAGAGTTCTTCCTATTTTGTCTAAGGAATTTCCATTGTAGGTGGCACATCGCTTTAAAAAATGATTTATGTATTTTGTTTAATGTACAATTGCTCTGTCTGCATGTACACCTGCATGCCAGGAAAGGGCATCAGATCCCATTATAGATGCCCATGGGCCACCATGTGGTTGCTGGGAATTGAACTCTGGACTTCCAGAGGAGCAGCTAGTGCTCTTAACTTCTGAACCATCTCACTAGCCCACCACCTCATTTTGTAATGCTGAAGTTTTCCTTGTTTGTGAACAGCATCACTGTGAATAACAAGCTTTGGGTTTCATCAGAATTCAATAGCACATCAATATTTTTCTTCTTCTGTCATCAAATATTCCTAATAAATATAGTCAAGCTAAGCTTTGGGTTTTTGTTTGTTTTGTTTTGTTTTAATTCACTCCATTGAAAACTCAAAATTAACTAGGATTTCGCCTGGGGCTTAGTGCCACTAATGGTTTCCAAGTGGTTTATTCAATGGGCTAAGACTCAAAGCTTGGCCTGCAAACCCTTATCTTCCTTGGTCTTTCAGCCATCCTATTAGAGAACCATGCTGGTTCTTTCTGGCATCCCAAAAAATTGTATGACAAAACAGATTTATTTGCCAACAAAAGCCCAGTCAATCCAGTATTTTCAGGAAAGTAACTTCCTGCAGATGTGATGCTTGTGTGAATGCTTGGCCCTGGAGCTTCAAGTTCAGAATTACCTGGTGAGCTGTGGCAAATAGAGAATTTAAGTCCACAACTTAGCAGTGTGAGACTTCTCAGGTGTTAGAGTAATGAAACCAAGGCAGGGCACAAGAGCAGAGTCTTCAAGAACAACAAAGGTACATTTTGCAGAAATTGTTTCTGGCATGTCTCCATCCCTACTGAGGAGTGAGAGGCATGCTGTGACTGCAAGGACCAAGATATCCAAGAAAGCAATTTTCTAAACATCACAGGGTTCTAGAAAAGTCTTTTCAGCTCACAACATTCTCACTGGCCTGAATTCATTCCAATCTTGGCCAAAACTGGGTCTGTAGAAAATGATGCTTCAGTGTCCTGATTTTATCATTTATTTTCATCCTCTGCCTTACATTGAATATACACAAACCAAGTGGGTTTTACTTAACATAGACTATTTTAAAGCTGAACCACAATTTGTGGCTTGGGTCCTTTTTGTCTAAAACCATGGGCAAATTACTCAACTTCAGTTCCCTGTTAAGAAAATAATAATGTCTAAAGTATTAAAACCTGGGCCAAGGGGCCCTTCAGGACCTATACTCCAACCAAGGACCATGCATGGAGAAGACCTAGAACCTCTGTTCAAAGGAAACCCATTGGTTGGTCAGTATCCAAGTGGGTTCTCTACTAAGAGGAACAGGGGCTGTTTCTGACATGAATTCAGTGGCTGCCTCTTTGATCACCTCCCCCTGGGGGTCGGGGGGAGGCACAGTTTAGCCAGGCCACAGAGGAAGATGATGCAGCCAGCCTTGATGAGACCTGATAAGCTAGGGTCAGATAGAAGGGGAGGAGGTCATCCTCTATCAAGGGACTAGGGAAAGGGCCTAGGGGAAGAAGAGGAAGTGTGAGTGGGACTGGAAGGAGACAAGGGAGGGGGCTGCAGAGAGGACAGAAAGTGAATAAATTATAATAAATAAATTAATAAAAAATTTAAAAATCAATAAAGCATTATTCTAAGTATGATTATAAATATTAACTTGATTTATTGTGACTACCATTATTTATTATTTATTTATTTTTTATGACTATTATTATTTTTAAGTGTATGTAGGGCACAGGAAAGATCTGGCTTATCCTTGGTGATAGAATGAAAGTAAAAGCTTGGTTTCCTTGGAAATATTCTATATACAGGCCAACTCTTCTTCTCCTGAATCTGAGGATCATTCAGCAGTTTCTAGCTGTGTAAATGAACAGCAGAGACCATGATGGAACCCTGAAATTTGTCTCTATTTCCCCACAACATAATGACTACCAAAAAACCTGGCACCTGTGTGCCACAATGAGATTCATAATAGAATGCACCCAACATGCCATGGCAGTAAATTCCTTGCTTTGGCTTCCTAACAAATATAAACCCCACTGGTTTTGCCTACTGAATTTTCCTTTATAATTGTACACTGCATCCTTTGACTTTCCAAAACAGGGTGACATTTGCCAACTCAGATGTATCTTAGTATCTATGTGACACAGATTGGAAAAAGATGCCATGAGCAAAGCATGATTTACAGATATTCTTTATCACTAGAAGATTTATCAGCAAAGTCTTACCCAGATTTCCCAAGTAGTAGGTACAGAAAATCCAAAGCATAGGGAATGGCAAGATGTAGCAGAGGTTAATAATGTTATCAGTATTAATTGGAATTTAGTGAATATTTACTGTTTGTGGAAGAGAAGATTCTGTTACATTTGCCCAAGATTCCTTATCAGACCATGGGGAAGAGTATTTTATTTTCTTGTCCAAATATGAAAGAGGTACTTTCAGAAGCTTTCCAAACTATATTCTTACTAATTCTTGTGCTTGCTTTTCTAGAAAGCAGTGTTTTTATTAAGTAAATTGGGTAGCACCTCAGATATTATCAGGCTATGTTTTTGTAAAAGTTTTCTTTTTTTAACTTATGCTTATTACTTATTTTTGTATTTTAGCATAGTATCTGAGAGTGTTACACATTAAACATAGGATCCTGTTTTCTACCCTTCCAGATGGAAGTCTTTTGTTGTGGCCAGGCAAAAATGACATATATGCTCTATTTTAATCTTCATAATTGCACACAGAAGAGTAGTAAGTAAACCTTATTTTTTTTTAAATCAACTTAATAATGAGGATAATTCCAGGATGCTTTAATCACCCTTCCTTTACCATGGTAGATCATACTTCCTGCTTACTGGCACTGGGAAAGGAAGGAGAAGGAAGCTGGAGACCTACATGCACATGCCTGGGTAAAAGGAATAATGGACCCCCAAAATGTACAAGAATGAATTTTTAGAGTCTGTGATTATTCTATCTTATATGATGCATCATTTTTCTATGACCATAAATTCAAATCTGGGGCCTTTGTCAAATGGTTAATTTTCAGAACTTCAGAGGATTACCTCTTCTAAACCTCTCTTACTTGCCTCGGTTCCTGGTAAGTCCTTGTCCTTCACTGACTTGTACTTCATGATCTTATTCTGTGCCCCACCCCCACCCCTTTGTGTCATTTGTGCCTTTGGTTCTTCACAGGACAGTCTCTTCTTCAAATATCTGTGGCCAAATTTACCTTGTCTTATTAGGACCCATGTTATTGGAATAAGGATTCATTTTAATTTGACATCTTCAGACTATATTTTCTCACATGGTCATATTTACCACTGGGTAAGACGCCAACTAGCTATGGCAGGAAAAGTTTAATCTGTAACACATGCATCTCTTAAGAGCTTGAATAGCTTCCAACCTAGATTATCTAGATGTGTCCGTTATGCCCAAAGGGCTTTAACAGCCCAGGAAGAGGAGGAACAGAGAGGGGATAGGCCTCTGACCAGGATGACAGAGATCTGAAGGATGAATTAACGAGTCAGTGAAATCATAGATCCCTCAAAACAAGAAAAGTTAAGGAAGAGATTGCATACTGGAACTTTCAGAAAGAATTAGCACAACTGATATTAAATAGCTTCACCTCCCTAAGAATTGAACCTGCACTGGTCTGCCTCCAAGGTTTATAATCTGTCTTATCATTAAGCCATTATCTCCTGTTACCCATTTGTTGTTAGTTAAATGGCCTCTCTGAACACAGAGCAGAAAGTCAGGTCTGCCTGTGGCATAAAGTTCACACTTCTATTCTTCATGTCTTCATACATGAAAAACAGTCATTATTCATCTGGCCATTTAAGGGAAGATAATGAAAGAGAGGCCATAAAATCATCTTTCTGCTGCAGATGTTATTTTGAGATAATCAACGGGCTCACAAACATCTATTTTAAAGCCAACGAGCAGTTAGCAATGCCAGTAATCACTTGGCATAAAGAAAATAACAACATTGAACCTCCTACATGCCAGAGGATTCTGGCTAATGTACCAATTTGACCTGCTCTCCCAAAAATTGAAGATGCAAGAAATCATCTCTACCTTTCTTTCTTTGGGCTTTTTATGTGTGGCTGGAAAGTTGTCCATCAAAGATACTTAGCTTCATGATGGCACACATGCCTGAACATTACACAATGGCTGTATTAGTTTTAAGTGATTTATCTCACTTTCCCAAGATTTTTTTCCAACATCTTTGATATTCACAAAAAAAAAAAAAAATCTGAGGGGCAATAATTTTGTTCTATGAAACACTGAAGACTTTCAATTCTTAGAAAAATGTTTTATACATGGACTGGGTTTTTAAAAGAAATCTATTTATTTTAAAGAGAAAACTAAGAACTTTAAATACTGATGGAGTACAAAGTTGACATATCAATACATATATGCATACAGAACAGTCAAATCAGTCTAATCAGTATGCTCATCACCTCACCTTTGTGATCATTTTGTTGTCGTGGGCGCACAGAATGGAAGGGGTTAATGTATTTCAAATCCTGTAAGAAGAAATCAAAAATCCAAAGCCCGCTAACAATGAAAATGATACTCAGCAATCCTGTATCCAGAAGGAAAGAATTAGCATACAGACTCAGAATAGCGAAATCAGAGAAAATGTATCTGTACCAGAGAAGACTTACAGTAAATGCTAAAGGAAGGTCAGGACTAGAATTACCAGAAACTATTGTTTAGTAACTATCCAAAACTCGGTCACTGAATGGACTGAATGGACAGATGGATGTGCCATGTCCTTGCACAGTTCTAGGGATTGGCCTAAATGTGGTTGAGAGGGAATGAAGCAAAGACAGACGTGTGTACACAGAAAAGCAGGTACCAGTTGGGCTGGGCTCCCTAATGGAGAAGCCATAGGAACCAGAAAGCTCAGTGTTTATTATAGATAGTTGAACAGGGAGTCAGGGATATTGCATATGACTGAACAAGGATGGTAGTTACTACATATCTAATATTTAATTAGATATCTAATTAATATATGATTAGATATCTAATCGAGGAGGCTCTTTATTATGCACCGCTGAACAAGAAGGCAGGCCTAACTAATCTCTGTAAGAGAACAGTCTCTGGCCAGAAACTTCTGAGGGGAGAAAGCTAAAGTGCACATTTCCTCTATACACTGTCAACAATTATACTTTGACGAGAGGAAGGCTTTGCCATATCTGGGCCTCACCTTTGCTATTCACATGTGGCTGAGGCATGGAGATGTTGCCATGGCCAAGGCCATGACAAGAACACACTTTCCCTCAAGACTTCATTAATTCTCTACGGAAGGGTGGGTAGTTGGCTGCCCGGATGAGTAGGTAGGTGAATTAATGGATCAGTACGTGGGTAAGTAGGTGGGTGGAAGGATCCAAATGGCTTCAGAAATTGCATACATACCATTCCAACCTTTCCCAGAATAGACATTAATTGGGTTACAAGTAATGAATTAATTTTTATAGTGCACAGAAAATGTATTTTAAAAATAAAAATGCTAAATGAAGATGTTGAACGCACTGTCCTGCCTTTATTATACTTAACGTCATGCTAATGAGGAAATGGGAAAAGAAAAACTAATTGGAAGAATTTTTGAAGCAATTGAAAATTTTAATTCTAACTTATGGATTCTCAAAATAACCAATTGTATCATCATAATTTTCTTACATTTTTCTCTAAGTAGACTTATATTAGAATTTTTTTTCTCATGTTGAAATTTAGGAAACACTGAATTAAGTTCTGACTTACTCCCAGAAGAAGAAGAGTAGAGGATGAGTGAATAAAATAAGCATCATTTTGCTATGCTCATAAGAAGCTGATATTATGTATAAAACTCTATTTGTTCTGCTAATTTATCAAACTTGCTAGTGAAGTCTACAATGATCACATTTAGTAGACTGCATTAGGATCGATGAGCTAGATTTTAACATTGCAGTAAGATTGCTAGAATGAAGATGTTTGTATTTTTTTCATTACCAATTTAAATGCTCGTACTTCAAAAATACATTTATAATTGACATAGCTGCTGGAAATAAATAAATCATAGCTAAATTGTTCATGGGAAAGTAATGCTATTAGGAAATAAACAGGAAGAACAAATTTCCAAAGCCGGAGAAGGTTCATTATTGCCTTTTTTTAAAAAAGAGAGAAGTGTG
Organism: Psammomys obesus; assembly: GCF_907164565.1. Taxonomy (NCBI): domain Eukaryota; kingdom Metazoa; phylum Chordata; class Mammalia; order Rodentia; family Muridae; genus Psammomys; species Psammomys obesus. The sequence continues at coordinate 2,614,394 of NW_026596040.1, read as the reverse complement.
GTTCTGCACTAAGAGACTGATTAAAAAGAATTCCAGACCAAAGAGCCTCATTGTTAAGGGTAGAGTGTTCTTTTTATTTGGAGAATGAAGGAGCTAGAAGTGACCTAGATAACTTCGGAGGAGAGCATTTTATGAAATTTGCTTTCATGTTAGGTAACCCGGGTAAAACAACACATCTAGGTCATGTGTGTCCCAAAGGCTCAGAGTGCGGCTCTTCTGTCACTCATCTATAGAATCCTCCCAGCATCAGGAATCATGCTTCATACACACCTTCCATTACCAGCTGTTTCCAAAGAGCATCAACCAGCACACTGCTCCTTTAGTTACTAAAGATGCTTGGACTTTCCTTTGGTTCTTACGGATCAGCTTGGGGGATGGTGAACAGAAAAGCCAATGGTGACTCTTACTCTTACTCTATTGGAATAAAGGCATTAAAAGGTACAAGATGTAAATGAAAGGAATCGCTGAAAGAAAACAATAAAAATATAGTTGTTTACATGTATAGGAATATCTTACGCATGTGTAAGTAATATAAGAAAATCTGTGTTAGTTATTCTCCCTCTGGAATGAATTTAAATAAATATGGCCCTGTATGTGTATGTGTTTGTGTGTATGTATTTGTGTGTGATATTAAAAATTATTTGTAACAGGAGTTTATTTGTATAACTATTTTCAGCCTTTTTATAGAAGGCAACATTTTCACATCTAGCCAAGCTTCAAAGCTTGAATAATTTTTAAAAAACAACTTGAGGCTATAGGATAACTAATATTTCTCAAGTTCATGCTGGAAGACTTAATAGGAAATTAGCAACTAAGGAAAATTCTCACTTTCTCTTAACAACCTTCCTTGTGCTATAACTATGAAAATTAGCATGTGCTCATAATTATGTTGGTTTAAAATACACCAGACTTGATGTAAACAAAACAGACTGAAGAAAACAAGATTTAATAAAAAAAATAGTAAATTACATATATTAAAACAACTTCAAGCAGTTTTTCTCACCAGTATCTGAGATTTCACTTTTATCCCACCAGTAAATATGAAGACTAGTAATGAAGACATCTCTAGATATTCTTAAAAAATAAATTAGCAGAATGTCTAATCACTATTGAGAAATACAAAGCTGAGCTAAATATTGATATTTTCACTATGGTGCTTCCATTTCAAGTAATACAATAAATTTGCAACTTCCTCCCTTAAGTCTGCACATTAAATATACAAAGTAAACTCAAGATTTTACTGCTCTGATAATTTCAATGTCTGAAATATGTGTGTATATGCATACACACACACACACACAAGCATGCACTTGAAAGCATCTGTCTGTGTTGACTTTGGAATATTGCTCTCAAGAAACCTAGCTTGAGCCTGTTTGAAACAGTGCAGTGCTTGGAAGTTTTGGTTTGCTACACTCTACCCTAACTGTGATCAGAAGGCTTCCCACGACACTCACAAGTAACCAAATGTTACTATTGCGACAGGCATTTTGTCCAGTCTTGTAAAGCTCTAGTGTTCCTCTCATTAGACCAAGCCTCTGACTTTCAGTTACCATTAAAAAAAAAATCATAATCAGTGAAGTTTTAATGCAGTCCATCAATGGTTGTCTCAACCTGAAAACCAAGAGCCAGGAAATTACCTGAAGTTCATTTAGCCATCTAAACACAAATGTCCCTGGATGCATGCTGAGTGTTTTCACTGATGGTAGGCAGTAACTATTGGACATCGAAGCGAGGCAGTATACCAATATCATGTGTTTTCAAACTGGATACCTTCTACAGATCAGCATGATTAAGGTGTGAAACCCAGAAACATAAGGAGAGAATCTGTATAGGGATTTCCTGGACAAATCCAAGGCTATGTGTTTACTTCCTTACCCTAATGTGAGAGTATCTACGGTACTTCAAAATTTAAAAACAAACAAACAAACAAAAAACTAAAGAGATCCATACAAACATTCCTGGACTTATGGAGCACCTTTACTGCTCATTTCCCAAATTCCTGAAATATAAAGGAGACTTGCATACTCTTTTTGCAAGAGCCACATAGTGAATATTTTAGGTATTTTGGTTCATATACTTTTTGCTCACCATCATTTAAAATCCACCACACATCATATATAAGTTCATCAATATGGCAGTGCTTCAGTGAAACTTAACTCGTAAAACCACGTAGCAGGACACACTGGTGTGTGAACCAGCGTTTATCAATACTTGTGGTACTAAGGGAAGGGGTGTCGGACAGATAGATACCTTCAAAGGCAAAGCTCTAACAATGACTGCTTCATTGATGTTTGACCACAGCTGTTAGGCAAAGACATTTGACGATTTCCCATGGTCCAGATTAGTGCCATGTTACGAAGAAACTGCTTGAATTCTGCAAAAGAGGACTACCAGGGATGAGGGTGGGACTCAAACAGAGAGATTATCACATAGGGGATTCGCAAAACAAAAGAAATGTGTGTGATGGATAGAGAGAATGTGAGGACTGAAGCATAAGAAAGGTCACCATCTCAACCATCATGTGAAATCTATTTGCCCTTAGTGTCCGTAGGATATCAACCACATGGGAAGGTCCAAGGAGAGCCTCTGAGAACTTGTCAAACAACATAAGAAGACATCATTCAATGAATAAATTTAAAAGAAAATCTTTTAGAAAACTTTGTATTTTGGTTGTACTACATAAATTATTTGTTTAATATATCCCAGCTATAGCCCCCTCCCTCAGCCCCTCGCAATCTGACCCTCCCTCCTTCATCTCCTCCCATGCCCCTCTCCAAGTCCACTGATGGGAAGGTCATCCTCCCCTTCCATCTGACCCTGGCTTATCAGGTCTTATCAAGACTGGCTGCATTGTCCTCCTGTGTCGCCTGGTAAGGCTGCTCCCCACTCAGGGGGAGGTGATCAAAAAACCAGCGACTGAATTCATGTTACAAACAGTACTTGTTCCCATTATTAGGAAACCCACTTGCATACTGGGCTGCCATGGGCTACATCTGTGCAGGGGTTCCAGGTTATCTCCATGTATGGTCCTTGGTTGGAGTATCAGTCTCAGAAAAGGTCCCTGTGCCTGGATTTTTTGGTTCTGTTGCTCTCCTTGTGGAGCTCCTGTCCCTTCCAGGTCTTTCTATCTCTCCCTTCTTTCATAAGATTCCCTGCACTCTGCCCAAAGTTTGGCTATGAGTCTCATCATCTGCTTTGATACCTTGCTGTATAGAGTCTTTCAGAGGCCCTCTTTGGTAGACTCCTGTCCTGTTTCCTGTTTTCTCTGTCTTCCTATGTCCATCCTGTTTGCTTTCCTGAGTCAGGATTGATCATCTTACCAAGGGTCCTCCTTCTTGTTTAGCTTCTTTAGGTGTACAGATTTTATTTTATTTATTTTTTTATTTCTTTTTTTAAATTTTTTATTTAACTTTTATTAATTACACTTTATTCATTTTGTATCCCCCCATAAGCCCCACCCTCCTCCCCTCCCGGTCCCACCCTCCTCCTTCTTTCTGCATGCATGCCCCTCCCCAAGTCCACTGATAGGGGAGGTCCTCCTCTCCTTCTTTCTCATCTTAGTCTATCAGTTCTTAATTAATTAATTCACTTTACATCTCGGTCATAGGCCGGACAACACTCCTATGACAGTACACATTCTGAATTTCTGCTCCATTTCTATGGTAGTTCTCTAACGTTAGCTGCCAGACTCATCTAAGGAATTTCATACCATACAGGCTGCTGAACTAACCCCAAGAGAGTTCTGATTCAGAATGAGGTGGGGCCTGAGCATGCATTTCTAAGGTAGTGTCAGGTGACACTGACGACCCTCATATGGAATCAGAATGTAAGAGCCACTGCTTTATGCTAAACCTGGTTTCTAGCTCTGTCTTGTCATTCCAACAAGATTAGGACTGTCTCTTGTTAGCTGGTTGTTCATCAGCACTGTGGCATTGTCCACATGGGTTGTGGTCAATTTTGATTCAGAGGACAAGTACTGCTCTAAGGTGTTGGCCATATGTATACATACAATGGACAGTTTTTTTTTTTCTTGAACCCACTAGACTTCCTGCTCTGCCTTTGCTCACATACTACATGAAGACAGTAACCTGCCAATACCTAGTACTTCATGTAGTGTCACCATCTATCTGGTGCAAAAAGGGATACTGAAGGGAGTTTGCTGACATATTGTCTGTCATTGTCATGATCCATGAGTGGCAGAAAATAGACACCCAGCGAGTAGGCAGATTTCCATCTGGCAAAAAGATGGCTGTAATGAGCACCAGTGTAAAATGACAGTAATAGAAACTAGAAAGTCTATGTGAGAATTAGCTTTTCTCATCTCACATCTGCATGACGGGGGAAACTGCCAATCATATTCTCTAGAGAGGAAGGCTTATATGGGTTCCCAGCCACGTGCAATGCCATGTTAGCCTACGTTGAAGAGAGAAAGAAAGAAAGAAAGAAAGAAAGAAAGAAAGAAAGAAAGAAAGAAAGAAAGAAAGAAAGAAA
>NW_026596040.1:2599183-2609893 GCF_907164565.1 Psammomys obesus | reverse complement strand
AAAGAAAGAAAGAAAGAAAGAAAGAAAGAAAGAAAGAAAGAAAGAAAACATCATGGAAAAAATAGAATCAGTCTGTTAGAGATCTTTAAACAAATGTGGAGCTGCGAAACAAGCTGTCACAAATTGGCACAGAGAATGCAGAAAATCAATGTGAAATGAAAGCCGCCTCTCCCAACAAAATCAAGCAGGCAATTAACTCTTCCCATTCTTGCTGTACCTCGTGCCCCGTTTCAGCCCTGGAACTTAGGTTGCCAGGAAATGGGCCAATACTTTAAATACACAGCCTGCTCTCCCAAAATGTGAGTAAGTGGGTGAGAAATAGGAAAGTAGCTGGCAGGGAAGGACTAATTTGGCTCTCCTAGAATAGAAGTTTTTATATATGGGTATATAAACATAGACATAGAGGCATGTACGTTCTACAGGCGATTTACAGTACATACGTGTAAATACAAGCACATGCTTGCTGAGAATGGATAGAATTGTGGTGTTGCTTGAATTAAGAATGACATGGGAGTAAAGAAGGGTCTTTCATGTCTTGATAATATTTAAAAAGAGAAAATACAAATTTGCCATCAATTAACAAAACAGAACATAGCTATGGAAAATTCCCGTATACTCATTTTTTTTTTCAATTCTGTCTGTGTTCCGAATGATAGACAAATAGCACATTCAGAAGAAAAAGCTGAAACCTTGATAAGAGTCTTAAACTATCCTCATGAAAAGACCAGGCTAGTGATATGTGCCACTCACTCTTTAATGCCAGCAGAACAGTAGGCTGGATCAAAGGGTCAAATGGATTCCATTATAAAGAACAGAACTGGGAGGTGTCAGCTACTGTGACATTGCTATAAATGGTGAAAAGATAAAGAATCATTATATTGATAGTACCAACTTGTTCGTTAAAAAAAAATGTTTTAAGAGTCAACTAGCACACTAACATGTAAATACAGTAACCATCCAACAAGTTCCTCTGCAGTAACAAAGAACCTCAAATGTCAGTGGAGACGAGGGCCCCCCCCCGCTAGTCATAATTACTAACTATCTCACACCAAAGGAGGCTTCATTTAGACATGTTTCCAAGCACAGAAACTAGAAGATGGGGAATTACAGCAAATAAAATGTTTGTTGTTAAACTTCCTCTCCAGGAAGGACACAAGTTACTTCTCACAGTGTGGAGGATCAGAGTAAGTACTTAAAAGGTCCTGGACGCCCTTAAAATGAGGAGAATGATGAAATCAAGTTGTGCGCCATGAGTTAGAAGGGAGAAGGATAGAGTCTTCCAGAGGCCCTTTGTGGTAGGCTCCTGTCCTGTTCCCTGTCTTCTCCCTCTTCTGATGTCCATCCTCTTTGCCTTTCTGAATGGGGATTGAGCATCTTACCCAGAGTCCTCCTTCTTGCTTAGCCTCTGTAGGTGTACAGATTTTAGTATGTTTATCCTATATTACATGTTTAATATCCACTTATGAGTGAGTATATATCCTGTGTGTCTTCCTGCTTCTGGGATACCTCACTCAGGATGATTTTTTCTAGATCCCACCATTTGCCTGAAAATTTCATGATTTCCTTGTTTTTAATTGCTGAGTAGTATTCCGTTGTGTAAATGTACCACAATTTTTGTATCTATTCCTCAGCTGAGGGGCATATGGGTTATTTCTACTTTCTGTCTATTACAAATAAAGCTAGAGGCCCTCTGAAAGACTCTACCTGCAGGGTATCAAAACAGATGCTGAGACTCATAGCCAAACTTTGGGCAGAGTGTAGGGAATCTTATATAAGAAGGGAAAGATAGAAATACCTGGAGGGGACAAGAGTCCACAAGGAGAGCAACAGAACAAAAAAATCTGGGCACAGGGACCTTTTCTGAGACTGATACTCCAACCAAGCATCATTCATGGAGATAACCTGGAACACCTGCACAGAGGTAGCCCATGGCAGTTCAGTGTCCAAGTGGGTTCCCTAGTAATGGGAACAGGGACTGTTTCTGACATGAACTGATTGGTCTGCTCTTTGATCACCTCTCCCTGAGGGGGGAGCAGCCTTACCACGTCACAGAGGAAGACAATGCAGCCACTCCTGATGAGACCTGATAGACTAGGGTCAGAAGGAAGGGGAAGAGGACCTCTCCTATCAGTGGAATGGGGGAGGGACATGGGTGGAGAAGGGGGAGGGAGGGTGATATTGGGAGGGAAAGAAGGAGGGGGTTATAGGTCAGATAAAAAGAAATGTGTACTGGCCTATACAGTCTACAGGATAATATATTTGTGAGAGATGATGAATAAGTCTTATTAATAAAATCCTGAAATTAAAAAAAGGAGGGTGGAAGGATAAAAAGTACCTGTGACAGCAACAATTGCCAATATCTGTTGCCTGGACCATGTAATGCATTCTCTGATAGTGTACCTGTCCCTATAGCTCATGGAACACCCACACACCTTATCTAGTAGTCCTGTAGGTTTCACGCTTCCATGTGCTTTGGTGTGATCACAGCTTTCATGCCAGCCTACCACCTAGCCCCTTACCCACCGCTAGAATAGCATCTTTCTATTTGCTATTGGACTCACTCAGAGCACTCCTGCACCCCCCCCTTCCCTGAGAGGAGCATTAGTGCTCTCATTTCTTTCACTCCTTGAACTTTTCTGTTAACATTCCCTCTAATCCTGCCCACTCTCCACTGTCCCTCCCTCACAGCTCTCGTGCAACTTTTTGTTCCTTCCTAGGAACTGGAATCAATTGTACTTTATAATTATTCACAAGTTTGTTTAATATATTCCTCCCTTTATAAGGTCACCAAGGGAGGAAATAACGTTGATTTTTCCACCATCTATTACACAGTGTTTAGCACCCTTCCGTAGGCCAGTCACACACATCCACATGGGTGAGTACCTTTAGCATACTTTTACGGTAGGTGTCTGGTAGGGGTGAAGACACGAGTGAAAATGTGCGTGGCAGAAAGCCACTAATCTGGGATTTACAGTGCAAATCTAAACATTAGAATTAAAAATACTTCTATGTCAATTTTTTTTTCTAGTTCATGGTCGATTAAAAAGAATGTATTTCCATCATGGGCAAATGGCCCTCCAAATCTGCAGTTGCTATGTCCGTTTACCGCACTGCAGCAAGAAAATGGAAATAGAGAGGAATGAGGAGACACATTCACTGTCACACCAGCTGTTTGGAATCAATGCCAGAAGGTGAGTGAGAGACTTCTGCCTATTCACGTGCTTCTCTTTCCTCATTATCTCTCAATTCAATAAGGTCAGTACTAGAAGTATTCATGCGGGGATGGGGCTAATGAAAGGGAAGTTATTAATACAACACCTGGGCCAGATTCTGCATAGATATGCTGTGAATGACCTTCAGTCCTGAATTCATTTCAGAAACTCTGCCCAAAGGAATTGATGTGGTAAAAGGAAAACTTCATCAAGTGCCTGGCTTCATAAATATACCCTTCCCAGTATCTCTAAGAACCTTGAAGTCTCCATCATCACTATATGGTAAAGCCTGTTTCTCAGAGACCTTTCTGGAATGACTGTGGTGCTCGGTGAGGGTTATACTAACAAATTAAGCTAGATAGATCTGGTCAAGAAACCTGCTTTGAGCACTTTTTCACTTGAAGAGCAGAGTGTTGCAGAAGATGCAGGGATAGCTCACAACAGAGGCGGAAGTTTTGTGACAATGGTGGCCAAGAGAAGCAACAATGTTGATTCTCTCTTCAAAGGAAGACTGCAGAAGAAGGGCAAAAGGTGAAAGGATGATCAAGACAGAGAAACTGAGTAAACACCACAACTGAGTCCTAAGTTACTAAGCAACTCTATCTCTGTAAACAAAACAATAGTGCCATGCTTTTTAAGACTGAGTTCTGAATAGTCTAGCCCTGAATTTTAGTCTCTATAGGTAGGACCTGTGCCCTGATAACCAAAACGCTCACACATTTGATAAGCTGTGGATATGTGAACCTCAACATTCTTCCTCTCCACCTAGGTTCCATCTCTTACCTTTCTTCCCTTTTTCTGTAAACATTACTATTTCCAGCTCCAGCTACAAGGGGATCCCAGTTTACACCTCTCCTTGTTCTCATGGAGGCATTTAAAATCCCTGTCAGCTAGAACAAAACTAGAAAAGAAAGAACTGCTAGGCCTGGCAGGCATCCTCCTCACACAGAGAGAAGAGTAATAACAGCTCAGAGAGTAGCTTTAATTCACTTCACATTCTTCTAAGAGAACTGCATAAAATATTAAGCATGTAGCCACTAGCTTCAGAGAAAAATGATAGGACTCATTAGTCTTGACAACAGAATATTTAAAATAAGAGATTGGGTGATGAATGTCTCCAAGAGGGCACAGTAGGCACAGGGACTATTTAGAGCTACTCTGTCCACTGAAATCCCAGCAACTGTGTTGTGCATGGAGATTCCAACACACATGCTGAGGTCAAAGGACCACCTGCGACAGTTGGTTTTCTCCCTCCACCGTGTGAGCTTGACAGATCAATTCAGGTCATCAAGCTTGTCAGCTAGTGTCTTTGCCTGCCTTGCCATCTCCATGGCCCCCATCCATATTCCTTATGGATTTTCTTACTGTTCGTTACACCACGATTTTTATCTTTGATAATCATTTATTTCTAACAATGCACTCGGAGCAGATGCCCCTCTACCCTTGGATCCATTTTTATCTGCTTTTATAATAGGTAACCTCAGAGGGTTATAACTGATGGAAAGATATTGGCTTCCTGTAACTCTCAGAAAGACTCTCCGTAACTGTCATCTGTAGAATCTTTCATAATCCATCTTTTCATCTTCTTGTATACTTCTCTGTCATATTTGCTACCTCAGAGAGGCTGTTTCTCTCATACACATTCAAGTATATTTATTTTATCACAATTCATTTTATTACATGAAAAGGACATTATTTTTCACTGATAAAGTCTCTGTCTTGTATACTATATCTGAAGTGTTTTGGTGTTCAGTAACTATTATTAAATGAATAAGGAGAGCCCTGCATTGCTGATTCTTAAGTTGGATGAGGAAAACCAAAAATATTAATAAGGACACAGTATATTATATAAAATATCTCAATTCTATCCTAAATTACAAAAACTGAAAATGACCAGGACTGGTGGCACACACCTTTAATCTCAGCACTTGGGAGGCAGAGGCAGGAGAATTGCTGTGAGTTCAAGAACAGCCTAATCTACAAAGCAAGTCCAGGACAGCCAAGACTATGAGACTACAGAGAAAAACCCAGTCTCAAAAAAAAAAAACAAACAAAAAGAAAAAAGAAATGGTTTCTTCCATTTGTACAGAAAGATAAGGCTATATCTATATTACTCATTTATGGTTAGTGTTAATATGTTTTTTACTACATTGATAAATTGAATGGATAATCTATGAAATCAAATGTTCAAATTTCCTAAGCCAAGTATAAATCCTAAATGGACATTGAATCAAAGACCACACTGAGAGTAAACTAATAAAGATGAAGCATGGAACAACAGTAAAGCGAGAGCAATGATGCAAACGTTGTCTACTTCTTTTAAAAGATTGTTAAAATCGGGCTCATCTTTTTCTGGTTAATAGTAAACAATGTGATTCCCACAGCATTTGACCTTAGAAATTAAAAAAAAAAAATGGAGAGATCACCAACTCTTGCTCTGCTGCTTCTCAGGGGTCCTCCTCAGGTGGATTACTAAACCTCAGCCCATGCCACCCCCTGCCAGAGCTGTGGAAAGATGGGGTGAAAGTCCAGTAAATCCCTGGCTTGTGGGGCTGTCGCTTCAATGACTTCCATTTAAAAGCTGGATGAGAGCACTGTGTCTGCAAGGTGACAAAGCTCTGGCTAGCCAGTGTTTTAGATGGTAAAGAAATCCGTTCTGAAAGCAGCACCTACAGGATCACTCATGGGAGTGACAATGGACAGTCCTTGCCACTTCCAGGAACTTCTTAATCCACCGCCCTCAGGCCAGAACTCCATACCTATCCTGGGGCTTATAAGTCACTCTGATAATCATAGCTGAATTCCTATCCAATAAACCACAAACGGCTTAATCATTTCTTTACGCTTTGTGTGTATAAAGAAGAACCAATATTTCATAAAACAGGATGTTTTCACTCTGAGACAACTTTCCATGTGGAAGAGGAAATTCAGACATATCCAGGAAACCAGAACTTGACCCTGGAGTGCACTATTAAATAGATGGCCAATTACTTTCTTCCAACGAACCTATTTCTTTTTCTGTAAAGTGGAGACATCAAAATAATCGGCCTCACAAAGCTGCTGATTCTTGAAGTGCTGTCCTACTATTTGTCAAGAGTCCTTTAGAGGTAAGGTATTTTCAGTCTGGGATCTCTGGAGTTCTATTTTTGTCATAAGAATAAGACCTATTTTCATTCTTGGGTTCCCTGATCATTTTCCAAGATGTTTTATGAGCATAGACTCTTTCAAACCTTTGTAGTATGAGTTCTCCTAATTAGGAATAGTTTTTTTTTTTAATTCTAAAATATAGTTTCATTAGCATGTAGGTATACGTCAACTTTTATTCCTTTATCTATCCACATGTGTTAACTGAATGCCTTACTTCGTTGAAGTATGGCATAGTGCTAAGAAATCCAGGAAATATTCAGGCAAGTTTCACATTGTAGCAGAAACACATATCCAGTCATTTGGTATGAATGTATGCTAAGCATCTGCAATGGAATACACAGTCGTGGTTACAAACAATCTAAAGCAGGGAAATGCATGAATGACAGAGAAAGTCAGTGAGAAAACCATTAAGGGGACTATAACTCTAGGTACAGCAATGACCACAGGGTGGTCAATAACTCCCGCAGAATAATTAGAAATACAGCAATCTCCTCAAGCGAATAGTCAATGTATTATTCAGTGATGGAAAATATCCAAAAATAGATTCTTTCCAACACAGACTTCACTAAGGTATCTGAGGTTTGCCGGTATGGGTTACTGTACAGCTGGGATGCTTTAATGACAGAACAGAAAGCTTGCGCGGTACCCCACCCTAGATACACAATTCACCATGGAGAGCCCTTTCCAATCAACTGAGAGAAAAAGTCAATAGCTTTTCAGTTCTGCAGCCAAGAGGAGATTAAAAAGTATTTGCTTTGCTCGTAGCTGACTTTTCCTGTCTATCCAGGAGATGTATCCATTTCATCACGTTCTGTATATATACATTTCCAGGCACACAATCTGTCTGTGGCAGCAGAGTGCTAAAGGGACCTTAAAAGAACAACATTTAAAATCCTGATCACCAGATAGCTCAGCTTCACTCTCTACCCACCAATAATTCTACCTTTTTTTTTTGAAATTAATGTGTTCTAGTTACACAAAGTACTGTGTTTCATTATAGCATTGCTGTAACACTAATATATTCTGATTACATTTATTCCCCTCCAAGACATTTTTTTTCAAAAGATTTTTAACCCTTCACCACTACCAATACTAAGAGGAGAGACAGTATGTAAGACATTTACAAAAGAATCATGATGTCCTTTAAGATAGTGGTTAACACTGAAATCCTCTGAGCTCACACAGAAGTGGCAATACTGACTTCATGGGGGAGGGGCACTTTGTACAGGTGTTCTGTCCAGCTCCGCCCTCCCCACATACTCACTCATGCCTTGCATAGGCAGGACAATGTTAGTCGAGAAACAATTTCATTTTCTCAACATGACTAGAAATGTAACACTTGAACTTGAAACTTATGGTGGCTGCATTTCATATTTTGAGGGGAAAAAAATCTGTAGCGAGAGAATGGCGTTGAAGCAGATGTCTAGCGAAAACATAGAAATTTAATATGGAAATGCTAATTGGTCTGCTCCACCCATTGCCAGTAAAGGAGGAGAAACACTCAAAATAGAACAGAAAGCTGAACTCAGAAGTGAAGGCAGGTGTGAGGGAACAGAACCCAAATATGTTTGACCACAAATATGTATGTTACTGGAGGATATTTTAAACTGAGTATAAAAAAGATGTAACAAATTATATATATATATATAGATATATATATTCCAGCTCCTGATTGTTTCCATTTTTTTGATTTGTAGATATGAGACAATAATTCTATCACTAAAATCAACCACTACCTACAAAGAGATTTAAGAATTTTTTCAGAATTTAAAAGGCTATAGTCTCAATCAAGCATTCCCTTCAGTAACAGCTATAATCAAGGCATATAGTTTTAAGCTTGTACATTACAATCTTACAGTGAACCATGAAGGAAATCACAGTAAATGAGATTGATGATTATTTGTTCCTAGCTTCAGACATTATTCAAAATATAAAACATATGCAGCATTCACCTGAATGTCAGAAACCCAATAGGGAGTAGGAAACAATGGATTTCTATGTAGCCAAAACAGGTAACATAGAAATATGCATTTTGTTTCATGAAAGGGACATGCTTTAACACTGATGATTTTCTACCTGCCACAGTTTGAGTACTTAGTTATCTCTTTTCTATCCTAAAACTTTAAGAAGTAATTAAGTAACTGTAGTTAAAAACAAGAGCAGGAGCCAGAAGTAAGACCCTAAAAATAGGTCACAACCATCACATAATTCCCTTGGATTGGTAGCCTTTAATAATATCCATACTAAACAAATAGCATGTAAACATTAACAATAATCACAAAAAAAAAATCACTGAGACTGTATAAAATGCATCCCAAGTCAGAACAAAAAGTAAAAATGTTTCTGATATATATTTGTGCTAAAATGGTGGCAAATCGGGTAATGCAGTTTGGAGATTTATCTAGAGGTGTTTCTTTCTATTCTGAAAATATCACTGTGAGATATCCAAGTCTTTCTTCAGGAGGCCGTTTAGCACTGTTGTTTTCAGCATATAGACGTGGAAACAATACAAACATGTCAAGTGCGGACTGAACCATTTCCTTTCCAGCGCTGTTCCTTACTCTCTAGTTTGTCCTCCTGAGCAGTTTCTCATACCTCACAAGAGTGCCTGTCTTCTGTTTCCCTATTACAGAAAAATGACGGGCAAATGATTTTGCAAAGATCAGAACACATTCCAAAATGAGCCCAATGTGCCACCAGTCTGCAGAAGGGGAGGAAACGAAACACACAAACGTCATCACACACCCTCTCCCACTCCAGCTTTTCCCAGAAAAAGAACCGACAGTGATTTAATTGTACAAAAGTCTGGTTTTGCTGGTGCAAGTTATGTTGCTCCCGTCCACCCACAGCGCTCACATTTACTGAGTTGGTTCACCTACCCATGTATGTACAACTTGCTATATATTTTTTTATTCTTTAAAAATTTCATGTGTGTACATTTTATTTTAATGAAATCTACCCCTCTTTACCTCCTTCCAGGTGCTCATTCCTACCCCAGGCCCTGCCAGCCTGTCTCCCTCTCACGTTCATGTCACCCTGGCTCTTTTTGTTGTTGTTGTTTTGTTTTCTTCTGATAACCCACCTGATCCAATCCGTGCTAGCCACAAGTTCATATGGCCAGCAACCATAGCCCGAGCAAAAACGTACCTCCCCCCAGCAGCTAACACCTACCCCAAATTCCAGAGGGGGTACGGGGGCAGGTTGCAGAATCTAGATCCTCTCCATCCTCAGATTCTGTACAGGTGACAAAGGTCCTGCAAGTTCATGTGTGCAATCGCCCTGCCATGCTCATGGCACAGATTTGTAGAGCTCTCCCCCCCCCCAACCTTGGGGCCTTAACATTTTTTCCTTTCCCTGAACCTTGCATAGGAGGTGGTTCATGTAGATGACCCCACCTACAGTCTATAGCTGAATACTCAGAGACACATGTTCTCAGCACTTTGTCTCCTTATGGGTCTCTGGATTTAATTAACCCCCTGTAAAGACCCTCTGACCAAGGTTGAGAGCCACAGACATTTTCAATTATCAACATAAATATTTAGAAGGTGGTTTGGCAACATGATCACTTGGCAATGTGACTTGATACTTTTAATGAATCGCTTTTGTCACATAGGCATAATATCAGCTTACGATGCAGTATTTCAAAGTTACCACTAGTCCTCAAACTCTGGAACCAAACACAAGGTAAGCACTTAAAAATCTCCAGTGTTAGCTACAGTGTTGCTTTCTAATAGAAACTGCTCACCACCATTTGCTTTGTGGACACCTATCCAAGAGTCTCCTGGGCTACTGTAAGAAAAAGAAAAATCTACTGAAAAAAAATATTACAGTTTTTGGAAAGCAATGTTTTCAGCTGCCGTAATCATTCTAATTACTTTAGAATGCTTCATTTTTTTTCCTCCTTCACCCTCTAGGGCCTTTTTTGCCTTCAAATCAGCTACAGAAACAAAGCAATTTAACACAGTAAAAAGCTTATTAACACATGCTGCAGTTCAGTGGCATGAAAAGCTGCTGGGGAGAAAATAAAGAGTCCATCCCCCGCAGAAAAGGTAGATGGGAGTGTTTCAAATCAAAGAAGCTGACCTGCGAGTGAATAACTCAACACAACATGAAAAGAAGGGTCTGGGTGTGAGCTCTGCCTACAGAGAAACCTCAGCTCCAAGGTCTGAAAGGACAAGAGTTAACTTTCTCAGTTTGACCAGGAAGTCCAGTTGGGAGTTGAGTGGCAGTTTTTAAACTCTCATCCTTCGTTAAAGAGTGTCCTCAGGTCTCTTCAGGCACGGTTTTCTATGGTTTGGTTGCTCGTGTGTGTGTGTGTGTGTGTGTGTGTGTGTGTGTGTGTGTGTGTGTG
>NW_026596040.1:2565109-2599173 GCF_907164565.1 Psammomys obesus | reverse complement strand
TGTGTGTGTGTGTGTGTGTGTGTGTGTGTGTGTGTGTGTGTGTGTGTTTATTGCTTATTTGTCTTGTTGTTTTGTTTTTCAGACAGCAGAGAAGCTGGCCTGGCTGCCTGCTTGTAGCAAGGGGATGAGAATGCTGTTGCCTGTCCACAAGGGGAACAGTAAGGATGAGAGACTCCAAAGCCATTTTCTCAGATGGTAAGAAAAGCGACCTGAGTTCCCTGTGTGTCTGGAGCAGAAAAGGAATCCTGCAGAAGACAGCATGAGAGATGTGCAGAAGCTGCACAAAGCAAGGGTCGAAGTGGAGGCTTACTGCATCGCCTGTGATCCTGACGCCAGCAGAACAAGCAGAATGCGCATTGAGCAACTGCACAAATATCCAGAAATTAGTTTTAGCAGATTTTTGAAGCACAAGAACCATCAGCATACTATGGATGCTTTCGGCATACAGTTTCTCCTCATGAGCAAATAATCCATTCATCCATTTTAAATTTTTGTTTTCAATTCTTCCTATGTACACATTCAATCAGTGCTCTCTAATTTCAATCCACAATGTATGTGAAATGACTGAAAGAAAAGATGCTCTAGCTGCCATGTGTTTTCTTTTCCTTCAATGCCATCATTTTCTGTTACAATTACTGTGCAAGAGTCACCTTCATGGTAATCTCTTCATGTGCTTTTGACTATTCATCTCTCCATTGCACTCTCTTGACTTCCTGACCACACACACACACACACACACACACACACACACACACACATACACACACATTCTTCTTCTTATTCCCACTTAATCTTGCTCTGTTTCTAGGTCATACACATATGACTTTTGAGCATACATATTCATCGTCACATGAAAGAAAACCTGCACTATTTGCCTGAGTCTGGCTTATTTCATTTAACGTGATGATTTCCATCTGCTCCATTTTCATGCAAATGAAAGAAATTTATTTTTCTTTACAGTCAAATAAAATTCTATCGGGCACATTCTAGGCAGCACATTTTCTTTATCCATTCATCTGCGTGGCCAGTTGGGCTACATTCATATCTGTGTTTCAGTGAATATACTTTGAGAAACATAGCTGTGCAAGACACTGTGTGACACAATAACAGATTCTTTCAGGTCAACTCTGACTGGTGACTTTGGGGTTTTTAAATATCCTCCATACTGATTTCCAGGTCACCGGGCTTTTGGTATATGTGCTATGAGATGGATATGGTGCTAAGCTGGATATGTGGGTATAATTAAATTCCCAACATTCTTGGAACTCAGATTAAAAAGGCTACAAACCTGTTCAGTTATTGTTTACTTAACACAGGTATATTGAGTCACAAATACAATGATCTGAGAAAGATGAGTCTAACTGTGACATCAGAGAAAAGAGGATCTACCCAGAAGCTTCTTCAAGTTAGTGATTACTGATCTGGGTTCTAAAGTTGAATTCTAGACCACCGTGGCTGGCATTCCAGACAGAGAAAACCCAAACCACATTTGCAGCTATATGTATGCTTTAAATTGATGTATTGCAAGAGTGCATTCCCTGTGAGAAGAATTAAATATATATATTTATAATATATATTATATAAATATATATTTATATATTACATATAAATATATAAATATAAATATGTCGATATATATTATATATTATATATAAATATATATTAAATATATATACTATTTTCTTAATGAAGTAATAGAGATGCTTGCTCAGTTGATTAATCTTCCAATTTACATGTTGTTTGTTTTGAATACAACTTTATTACCATGCTTCCTCAGACAATGATGAAGGTTTGAAAGGGCACTATTCATATCAGCCAAAATCAGTATTTTATTTTATTATCTAATTTTTTAATGTTCATGTGACCCAGACTGGCCTTGAACTTTCTACATAGCTGAGGTTTGTTTTGAACTCCTAATCTTCATGCCCGGGCCTTCCAAGTGCTGGCAATACTGGTATATGCCATTATGCTTGACTAAAGTTTTCAATATCAAACACCAACCAAAGAAGACAGAGCAAGGATCATTTCATTAGGTGCACTTCTAAGGTATATTTGTGTAGAAACTCAGTTAAAAGAAAATGGTTAATAGTATCACTGGAAAACTGAAACAACAGTCATACATAGCTATCTGAAAATACTGATACTATCTTTGAAAACAACAGTTAAGATGCACCATACCCAAAAATTCTTAATGAACTCCTTGCTCATCTACCGTGATTATGCTCATAAAGACAATTTCCATAGACTTCCTCCGCAGTATACACTGTTTCCTCATAGCCCCACGTGTTTCAAGGCTTACTTAGCTAGTCTTCATCTTCTCACAATTCCAATCTCATCCCGATGAAATCTATTGTCTTTCAGATCATGTAGTACCTCTACCAATCTTCCCATCTTCAAAGTCCAACTCAATGTGTATACTGTATATACGTTTTCTGATATTAATTTTGACATCAGTAGAAACACTTAGAGATTTTCAAGACAAGACGGGCATAGAAATGGAAAACCTGAATAGGCAGAAGTAAAAGAAGAAGTGGGTAGAAGTGAAATGCTGTTATCTGCCTCAAAGATCTCGTGAAAAACAGCATTTAATTCGGAACACAAATGTACCAAAGACAGAAGCTCTTTGTAAATACCAGACATCTGTGTCCTAGTGTCCATCCCCCTTTCCATAGTGATGGATGACTATTTGCTCTGAAGCCAAGACATCAAAGAGAAAGCTCACAATTAATACACCAACATCCCTTTTCATGAATGCTTGTCTCTTCTCCTAAGACAAGTGATAGTAGAAGATCAATGTGTTCTACAATACCATTTAAGATAAAACAATCATATGTCTGTGTGTAGTGAGGCAGAATAAATAGGCCAAATACTACATTGTTCATGCTCAATTTGTGCCTGGTATGCTAGCTGTTTACTTGTATAATTTAAAATCCCAGTCTATTCTTCTGCCTTGGCTACAGGTACACCTCACAAAGCTACTCTCCTATTGGTGAAACATGAGCAATTATTTAGATGAACGTAATTGACTCAAGATACATAATAAAATAATAAGAACATAAAAATGATAGTCAAAACTATGGATTTAAAAAACCTACAGGTTATCCTTCTTATAGACACTTAAGAGTACTTGTTTTGACATGGGAAGATTTCAGTAAAGAACACACAATGGTACCAACATGGTGTCTTTAGAAAAAAATGAAAATTAAATGGATTTACATTCTTTAAACCACTTATCAATGATCTAACAAAGCCAGGAACTAGATTTGTTTATTTTTTTTTTACTTGATAGTAGACTTATTCATATACCTCTCAGTCTTGTTTCACTCCCATGTTGGGGATTCCTTACGTCTCTTTTCTTCCATTACTTTGTACTATAGATTTCCCCTATACCTCTGCACATACCTCCCATCCCTGCCACATGGCTAGCAGTGTTCCTTCATTCCTTCACCTAGAAAAAGAGAAAACAAAGAGGGAAGTCCTTACCCTTAGACATCCATGGAAACTTGGATAAATGGTGGATATTGAAGGCTTTTGGTTTGGTTTGGTAGCTTTTGGCTTATTTTAGGCTTTTGTCCTGAAGACTGAATCCAAGGCCTCACACATGCTAAGGATGTGTTCTAACAACTAAAATGCACCCCAAGGCCCCATCTTTTCTTTATCCATATTAATGCTTCCCTCCAATAAGATGAAGCCATATATCTAGTATACATAAGAAGATACACACATTGACACTTCTCCCTAAGTGAGCCAGAGGTTGGCACAGAAAAAGAAAGACTTCATAAGGTGAAAAGCATCAGAGATGTTTACTCTGATAATTGATAACACACTAGCACAGTGGAAGGAAGAGTGTAAGACACAGGGGCATTGCTGTCATTGTCCCCTTCCTGTTCATTCCTGAGTCTGAGAGCGCAGTGAACCTGTGATGATGCCTGCAGCACAGCAGCAGACTCATGCAGGATGGGCTTCTTTGCTGTATGAATGCATTGATTGACATTGAAGTAACCTTCTAAGAGGACTAAGTTTAGGGAGGACTTTCCCTCCCTTTTCTCCAGTCTTCAGAATCTTAGCTGTGTTGAGTAAGTTGAGTGGGTTTGGTGAAGAAAGGATATAGTGAAGGATGACCTTGTCATTTGGGGAATATGATTCTGGTCACAGAGAACTAAGTTAGTTATTGATTTACTTATTTAATTATTTTTTCAGGGTCTTGTGTAACCTTGAGCTCTCTATGCAGCTTAAGGTATCATTTTACCCCTGGTCCTCCTGCCCCAACCTTGTGTACTCTGGCAGTACAAATGTGCGCTTGGCTCTCTGTTTCTTTAGTGTTCAGTGTAAATACTGTTAGCAAATATCACATGATGTTAATAATTTCAGGGTTCTTTTGAAGATCAGATCTGGTAAAACTAGCTAGCTTCCATACTTGAACAAATGAATAGCTGAACATCAGTTGCCTGCTTTACTTGGGATGTAATTTCACCAGTTTGCTAGCCTTTGCTGTTCTTACATATGGACACCCAGGAGTTTATTCTCTATGTTGTACCCAGGACCTCTACAAACACCTGATTTGAAGAATTCTGTATTGTAACAGATAAAGAATCTCAAGGTTATTGTTTATTTTAATTCAGAATGTGTTGTCTCTCTTGAGCAGAGAATAGTTTCACACACACACACACACACACACACACAATGGTCAAGTTTAGAAAGCTAATTGAACTCTTTTATTACACAGAATAGTTGCTTCAACATAAAACTCAGGTGTTAAGGTCTTTCCTGGAACCCAGAAAGTCACATTTCCTGAAAGAAATCATGGTTGGAATGTGTCCAACAATGCTCATGATTTAGAAACTGATCCTCAACACAACAGTTCTGAAAGGAAAAACCTTCAAAACCTAGTTAAGCCATAAAGGCTCTGCCTTCATGAATGACATCAATGAGGCTAGAGAGATAGCTTAGCCAGTACACACTGATCTTCCAAAGGACCTGAGTTCAGATCCCAGAACCTGCTTCAGGTAGCTTACAACCCCTTGTAATGTTAGCTCCAGAGATCAAATATCCTCTTCTGGCCTCTGCAGGCATGTACACACAATACAGCAGCCACTTACATATATATGTAAAGAAAAAGAAATATTTTACTTTTTAAATAAAAACAAACATTAATACTGTTCCTATAACGATGGGCTTCATAGTATAAGAACAGGTTCCTGAGCAAAGGATGGGATAAGCCTACTCCCATAATCTCAGTGTATCAAGCTCATCTAATTTGTGTCGTGGAATGGGGGTGCAGAGACCATTGGCAGATCCTGGCATCTCAATGCTGAATCCCCTCAGCCTCCAGAACTGTGAAAAATGAGTTTATTTTCTTCATAAATTACTCATTATGGCATTAGGTTGTATTAGCACTAAACAGACAAAGACAGGAGGAGGTCTTGTCAAATTTTTGTCACAGCAAAACTCATCTCTCAGTAGAAAATATTACCAGAACAACTACTTAAGATTTCAACAGCTTACCTCCTTCATTACATATGTATTGCTTATATGTCTTTTTGATAAAGATTGTGCCTTCTGTATATACAATATGAAAAAAAAATGCCCTTGGAAATAAGTATCTGAAATGAGTTGGCTATGAACCAGTAGGAGGCTAAATATTGCAAGAGGTAAAAGAACATATAGTGGAAAAACATAAATGAGTCAGAATGAGGAAGGGTTAGCTAAAAAAAGGCATTGACGTGGCAATCCTCACACGTATTCTTAAAGTTTTACCTCTCTATTTTCAGAAACGAACACAGAGACAAATGTTCATTTTATACAAAAGAAGACACACAAATGCAACGGTTGGAATAAGGAGGAACTTTCCTTTTCTTACTCAACAGCGAATTCTAATGCTAAAACCCTTTAGGGCTAGGACTCCAACCATCTGGCATTCCCACCATCACCTGGGATGGCGCCTTCTTCTATGAGGTCAACACATTCTCGACATCCCATGCCACAGCTCACCATAAGGGAAAAAGAAAGGAGTGAAGCCCATTAGCCCTTTCTGTTTAAGTAGATCTCTCTCTTTCTCTCTCTCTCTCTCTCTCTCTCTCTCTCACACACACACATACACACACAGATACATGCAAAACAACAACAAAAAACCTCACGTACTTAATATTTCATAGATAAGATCTAGGTCACATTTCACATTTCCAGACTTAACGTGCAGAAAGCTTCATGACTTCCCCACTAAATGACAGTAAGTTTTAGGGACTCAGCTAAATTTTCTATTAGAGTTGGAAAGGGTGGAAATATATGCCTCACAGTCTGTCTACAGACTCAGAAGGTAAGATATCACAGGAGTTATGAGCTTCCTAGTGTTTCTGCTAGGCAATGGTTTATGGCCATGCTTCTCTCTATCTCCTTAAACAGGTAGGAAGGGGAGCCAGAACAGAGAGGAAACGAGTTGTTGGCTATTGGAAAGAAGCTCTGAGTGGAGGCTTCCACAAGACAATGGCTGGCCTGCCTTCATATGGTCACCTCTTCTTCCGAGGGCAAGCAAGCAGTTGAATGTGCTGTAAACTGACCTAAAATGTATTGTAATGAATGTGGTTTTGGTATGGAATGATGTGCAAGACGGTTTGGGTTGAGAAACAGCAACAGTCCCTAAGTGAATAGCTCTGAGAAAGTGGCTTCGTGTTTCATAGGCTGGTTGCTTTTCTGTCGTTGTTGGGAAGAAAGTAAGAATGCAGAGCTCATTAAATCTGTCTCCTCAAACCCCAGTAGGAACCACAGTACAGCAAAGTCCATGGAAATCAGGTAGGAAAGACTACAGGGATAGCAATCACATTTGCCGAGCACAATTTAACACCCTTAGCGAGCTATTGTTCAGTATGGCTGTAATTTCCCTTCCACCACAAACTTCACCTCCAGTATGAAGAAATGAAAAACGGAAGTACTAATGTAGAATCTCATGCTAGAAAAAAAAAAATTAAGATTCCAAAGAACTCTGAGTTATTTTACCGTCCTCTTCCCATTCAACCTACAATACAACTTTCAGGAGATACCATGTTATCTTTGTAAATCTTCCCACCCTTTAAATACTAACCTCATTATTTCTCTCAACTTCTCAGTGACAAGGCAAGAAATTGTTCTTCAAAGATCAAGATTATCTCCTCATCCCTATGTCTCATGGAATACAAAAGGCTGCATCAGGTCTGGCTCACTGCCATCCATTTCAAGTGGTGTTTGGAACAGATCCTCATATGTGCTGTCCCCAATTTCAGTCATGTCTTACTGGAAACAGTATCTTTTATTACACGGAGAATCTGAAAATACTCACAATCTAATACATGGAATGTGAGAATATGTTGTCATATACAACACAAAGGGACTTTGCAGAAATGGATTAGTAATAATAAATTTGGATTAATCCATATGAGCCCTAATTGCAACCATGAGGATTTGTAAATGGAGGCAGTAGAGTCAATAAGGGAGATTGTGGTGAGCTATGTGGACTCTCTTAGTCATTGTTCTATGAAGAGACACCATGACTAAGTTTAAGAGGGTGGGTCCATTATCATCTTGACAGAGAGCATGGCAGCATGCAGGTGTGCTAGAGAAGCAGGTGAGGGCTACATCCTTATCACAGGCAGAAATGGAGGTGGAGGAGATGAGAAAGGTGGGGGAATAGAGACAGAATACCTTCAACAAGGACACACCTGCTAATCCTTTCAAAGAGTTCCACTTCCTGGTAACTAAGCATTCAAATACATGAGCCTAAGGGGAGGGGCTGGGCATTCTTATTCAAACCACCTCATGGACCAAAAGAGACTTCTAGAAGAATCTAGAAGGAATCTGGAGGAAGCAAAGAAACGATTCTCTTTTGGAGCCTCTGTGAAAAACCAGCTTTTATTTTTAGCTCCTTAAAACTCATTTCAGATTTGTTGCTTCTAGAAATGAAACCTGTATTATTTAAACCACCTGTTTGTAATTAATGTATTACAGTAACAATGGAAACACATATATCATCTTGGTTGACAATGAGAGAACATGGACTGACAAATTTATCAAATTATCAAACACAAACCAGTAGTAAAGCTTGATTGGTCATTTTTAAGTATATAAGCTTACTCCATATCTATGAACTTTTCCTGAGAATATTTATACACTGTGATTTCTGTTACCCATTCTAAAGAATTGCAAACTATCAACATTATCAAGATTAAATTACGTGCTTGTAAAGCAGCAGAGGGCATGCAGGAATTGACACTCAGTCTCAAACAGTATAGAAGAAAGTTAGCTATGCTGGTTACTTTTTGGCTGCCTGACAGCAACTAGCCATATTTGAGAAGAGGAACTCTTAACTGAGACATTGCCTCTAATTGTACAGGTTGGCCTGTAGGCTAGTCTGTACAGCATTTTCTTGATTAATGACGAAAGTAGGATGACCCAGCTCATGGAGAACAAGCCAGTCAGCAACACTTTTCCATGGTCTCTGCGTCAGTTCCTGCCTCCAGGATCCTGCCTTTAGTTCCTGCCCTGACTCCTGTCATGCTGTACTATAATCAGTAAGACAAAATAAACTTTTTCTTCCCTAGGTTGCTTTTGGTCATGCTGTTTATCACAGCCACTGAGAAGCAAGCCAGAACACTACCAAACTCACCAGGTGATTATTTCTGCATGGTGAGATCACAGAATGACCTATATTTCCTTTAGTTATGCAGGAAATCTTTTTGTCTCATTTTATAGAGTATTCATCATTTAACGATCAAAAATGACTTTTTCCTTTTCTTAATTAATTTCTTTATTCACTTTACATCACAATCTTAGTCCCTTCCCTCCTTTCCTCCTCATCTCACCCTTCCTCCTTTTCTCGCATTGCCTATTCCTCAGAAAAGAGAAGCCCCCCCCCCCATCGAAACACCCCAGCTCATCAGGTCTCATGAAGAGTGAGTTCATCCTCTTCCCCTGTGGCCTGGTAAAGCAAACTCATCAGGGAGAAGTGATCAAAATGCAGGCCACAGAGTCCATATAAAAGACAGCCCCAACAACCCTTACTAGTGACACACATGAAGCCTGAGCTGTCCATTGGCTACATATATATAGAGGACCCAGGCCCAGTCCAGGCATGGTTCTTAGTGCTTCAGAAATCACAGGCCCCTCTGGGCCCTAGGTAGTTATCTCTATTGGTCTTCTTGTGGAGTCCTTGTCACCTCTCATACTTTTACCCCCACCCCTCACTTTTCCACTAGACTACTTATGCTTCATCCAATGTTTGGCTGTGAGTCTCAGAGGAAAACTCTGATAGCCTCCTGTCTGCAAGCATGGCAGTGTCAGAGGCTGGCTCTCTTCCATGGGGTGGGTCTTGGTTTGAGTCAGCCATGGTTGGACATTCCCTCAATCTCTGCTCTATCTCTTCTATCTTTGTCCCTACAAGTCTTGTAGGCAGGGTAAGTTTTAGAGCAAAGTTTTTGTGGGTAGGTTGGTGTTCTTCTCCCTCCACTAGGAGTCTTGTCTAGTTAGAGGGCTCTTTTTTCTATCTCAGGCAAAATAAAGGTTCCACTTGCCTTTTGAGAGCTAACTGAGCCTGTTACTTTCAAGGTGTGCTGGATATACCTCTTGGTTCTTCATCTACCTATCACCCCAAACACCCCACTAGTCTAATTCAACAGAGCACCAAAGCAACCCATAGAATCTAACTTTGAGCCTCTGTTCTCCGCAGCCCAGTTCTGCTTCCTGCTTTTTTTTTTCTTTTTCCTAATTTGGTTAATGATGCTCTCCAGCTGCCTAAGCCAAAATGCTCGAGTTGTTTTTAACTTTTTTGCAACCACATTACATCATTCACCAAAGTCTTCCATTCTGTGTCCTCAATTTCTCTGGAATCTATGCCTCATCTTCAGTCACACTTACTGGTGAACTTAGACAAGGCTTGGTCATGTCTTCTCCACTCTATTTTAATCCTTTTCTAAATTGGCTCTGTGAGAATATGACCAGTTCAAGTCCTTAAAGGCAAAATTCTACTCACACCTTCTCACAGATTTTCTCAGGCTCTTCATACTTGGCCAGGAGTCTGTCAACTGCTTGGCTCAGTATTTCGTGATCTGTTTCCCCATCCCTCCTGGTTTCTTTTTCACCCTGAACTCTAGCCGTACATCTTGTATTCAGTTGGCATAACTCAGAGCACTGCCTACCACCAAGTCTTTACCCACAGTTTCCCTGCCTTACCTGCCTACTTTGTATACCTGGTACTTCTTTACCTTAATGATGTGATTCGGGAATTGCCTTCCCTATAGGACTGTGCTGAGGAAGGCTTCTTCTCTTAGATGCCTTTCAACATACGTGTGTAGCTCTTCAGTGGAGCATTTAGCACTAGACTCTAACTAACTTCTTGTAGAATCCATAGCCCTAGCCCTAGCCGAGCAATGTGCTCCTCAGGAAAATGCTGTTGAGATGGTTAATATGACTGCCATTTTTGCTGGATTTGGAATCACCTAAGTGATTCCCACTACCACACCTTCCGCACCTTCAATCCATCAGCTAATAGAGCTAATTTTCATCCCTTAGATTGGTTTTATCAGGTATTTTTGTCACAACAACCAAAAGAGCATTAACTAACATATCTGTGTCTTGTGCTTTTGTGTCTCCAGCATATAGTGACCGGCACAGACAGACATCTAAAAACGGAGAGCTAAATAAATCAAGAAAACAATGGCTACTTAATTTTTATCTCAGGCTTACTCTACAACATGGATAATGTACATTTTATAACTTAATCCTTCCCCAAATACCCATTTAGATGTAATAGTATTAATCACATTTCATAAATAAGAAAACTAAAGCAGAGAGATATAAAATGCATTTCCCAAATTCACCCATTTAGCAATTGCGTATTAATGTAGCTTACCCATGACAGTTAATGAATGAATGACTGAATAAGAATTGTACTGACGCTTCCTATTTACATTTAACATATAAAACTAGGTAATAAGACTTACGTTGTCTGTGAAACCGATATGACCAATTGCTTATTCCTTATTCCTCCTTGCTTTGATAATGGAGTAAGAAAGTGAGAAGGAGTGTTTTCTTTTTTTTTTTTTTAAGAACAACAGAAATTTAATTTTATGTAAAATACAGCTAGTTCTGACACTAATTCTTTGTTAGACTTCTATAAAGTACAAAGATAATGACAACAACAAAGGTTATGACTGGGAAAGAAGGCCTGGCTATTGGGAAGGAAGTAATGCCTTCTCACTATGTCCTCACACTGTAGAAGTGGCAAGGCAGCTCCTACAGGATTCCTTTTTTTTTTAAACTTTTATTAACTACACTTTATTCATTTTGTATCCCCCCATAAGCCCTTCCCTCCTCCCCTCCCGGTCCCACCCTCCCCCCCTTTCTGCATGCATGCCCCTCCCCAAGTCCACTGATAGGGGAGGTCCTCCTCTCCTTCTTTCTGATCTTAGTCTATCAGTTCTCATCAGAAGTGGCTGCATTGTCAGGGTTCTAGGTTATCTCCACGGATAGTCCTTGGCTGGAGTATGAGTCTCTGGGAAGTTCCTTGTGTTCAAATTTTCTTGTTCTGTTGCTCTCCTTGTGGAGTTCCTGTCCTCTCCAGCTCTTACTATTTCCCACTTCTTACATAAAATTCTATTCACTCTGCTCATCAGTTGGCCATCAGGCTCAGCATCTGCTTTGACAGACTGCACTGCAGAGGCTTTCAGGGACCCTCTGTGGCAGGTTCCGAGGTTGTTTCCTGTTTTCTTCTTCTGGTTTTCAGAGGCCCTCTGTAGCAGGTTCCTAGGTTGTTTCCTGTTTTCTTTTTCTTTTGATGTCCATCCTCTTTGCCTTTCAGGATGGGGATTGAGCATTTTTAGTTAGGGTCCTCTCTTTTGCTTAGTTTGTTTAGATGTACAGATTTTAGTGGGTTTATTCTATGTTGTATGTTTATATGAGTGAGTATATACTGTGTGTGTCTTTTTGCTTCTGGGACAACTCACTCAGGATGATCCTTTCCAGGTCCCACCATTTACCTGCAAATTTCATGATTTCCTTATATTTCATTGCTGAGTAATACTCCATTGTATAGATGTACCACAGTTTCTGTATCCATTCTTCAGTTGAGGGGCATCTGAGCTGTTCCCAGCTTCTGGCTATTCTTTTAAGATTTATTTTTATTTTTAATTATTTGCATATGTCTGTGTGCACTCATATCACATGCCTGCAGATACCCAAGGGCAACAGAAGAGGGTGTTGGTTACCCTGGAAGTAGAGTTACAGATGGTTGTGAGCCAACCTATGTGTGCGCTGGAAATGAAACGTGGATCCTCTGCAAGAGCATAATGTGATTTTTACCTTCTGAGCCATCTCTGCAGCCCAAGAGGTCACTGTTATAAATGTGGTGACCCTGTTCCTGAGGGCCTCCCTTCATAATGTAGCCAACTCTAAAGGTTGCTATCTGCTAAAGTTATCGTGGGCTTCAGACTCCAGCATATGAATGGGTGGGGGTGAAAAAAATGTTCAGACAATAAGAATCCACAATCATCTATTCTCTTCTTCCTTTAACTAACCTCAGGTTAAAGTCAAGGCCAGCCTATTGCTATGGAAATATAAGCTTTTTCCCCCTTACTGCATGCTTCCTAAATGAAGGGGATTTCCTGGGTACTTTCAGTGGCACTACTCCAACACCAGCTCCTTAGGAGGCAAACATATACCACTCTCAAATAACAAATTCTTGTTCTAGGCATTATCTTGAATGGATTACGTAACCATTATTTTTCTTTGAATTTTTAGTGTACTCATTTTTCACATATACTCTTTTTCTTGCCATACTACTGAGAGATAGGGAGAATAATTATTAATTGCAAAACTGAGAACAAACGAATCAAAAAGGTCAAAAGGATCAAAAACGCACAAACTTGCAACACAATTTCGAAAATGAGTAGAATCTCAGAATCTCTTCTTTCCCTAAAGGGCCTTTACCACCCTCCCTTACCCACAGTGACCTGACCTTGGACCTCAGAGAAAGGGCAAAGTCATAAGATATCAGAGCTAGAGAGAAATTAATCTTATCAAGTAGAATGTAAAAGAGACCGGAGAAAAAATGAGTCCCAAGGCACATGCTAAGATACTGAAAGACTGCCACTGCCCCAACAAATTAGTTAAGTTAGTGTCACTTAACTAATTTCATCTTTCCAAACAAGAAAAATATGAAAATGCATAAGCTTAGGAAATAGTATAACAACTTTGAAGTCGAGAAGGGTGTTTTCAAACAGAGCTCAAGGTGACAGCGAGTGGGAGGAGAGGCAGGGGACGGTTAAAACGAGTGCTAATTATCCATTAGTGACAAGTTGTAGCTCTTGCTTAGCGGCTATTCCATATGCAGCCCACCAACGGCAGGGAAGTGTTTTTAATCAAGTATTTCTCCACTCTAAATTAACAACTATCTCTGCATGGTGACACAGAATCAGCAGGTTTTGGTTGCTATGCTTGGTTCCAGGAACAAGAACATGCAGAAACCTTAGCAGGTGGAGGAGTAGGGAGGTGGTTCCTCATTCTACCAGAGCGACACAAAGCCTGGAAAAGCCACACTGAGGGAAAGTCTCATGGTAATTTCCTGTTTGACTCTCAATTTTCCAAATAGTCTTAAACCACATGCCTCTAAGTCACAGTAAAAGTAACCAAACAAGGATAATGTGTGTTATTCCATACTGTAATACCATTATTGCAAAAGGAGGATTGTGGGTGTGTTTCAGGGAAATCCTCATATACAGTTCTCTACCAAAATGAGGTTTGATCCAGAAGCACCTCACCAGCCCAAGAACACTGTGCAAGATGAAGAGAATGTAGTCAAGAAACAACCAGACCTGAGAGGAGCATGCAATCATGGTTAAAGCAAAGAGACATAAGACTTCTGCTTATTTGTGGTGAAACACCAATGTAGACCCCAGCAGGATAACCTAGACTGTTGTTAACATGATTAACAAACAGCAGACAGGAGCAGGGTGACCAGAATCAGACACTCAACTCCAAAAGAAGCACAGCTTTCTTTCACAAGTGATAGCCTCAAGAGGAAATGAAGTAATCTCATTTTTTTTTTAATTCTGACTAAAAAGAGAGTTCATAGAATAATGGCACTTCCTTATCTGATATGTGGCAATTGTATCCTTTATAGATATTTGCTTCTGGCATATAATGGATGATAATGGTGATTCCTATACAAGAAGGAGCTGTTCTAGGTGACTAGCCAGCTCACCTTAGTCTTCAGTGCTGTACAAATATAACATATATCCCCATAACTACCAACTGTGTACTGGTTGTTTTTTAAACAAATGCCTACGGATTCATAGCAGACTCTCTCCTCTCTAATTCTTCCCATAGGTTATAGAATTCCAAGTCTCATATTTATGGAAAAAGCAACCCTGGCTACGGCCGAAGGAGAATTATTCCAGTAGGACTCTCTTGGCTACCACTAAGTCAAGATCCCTGACTTATGTGGCTATACCAAAAATTGTGTTAAAAATCTTTCAACAACACTGTGCTGCTACAGAAACTCGGAATAATCCATATAACTAAGGGGATTGTAGGATAGTCATCTGGCCAGTCTGGGCGCATTCTTTGCATGTGGCTCTTTGTTACAGGCAGCTCAACTTAGACTTGGCAACTCATTTTTTAAAACTGGAGGACATCAAGTTGGAAATGAATA
The DNA here is from genome assembly GCF_907164565.1 of Psammomys obesus. Taxonomy (NCBI): domain Eukaryota; kingdom Metazoa; phylum Chordata; class Mammalia; order Rodentia; family Muridae; genus Psammomys; species Psammomys obesus. Next base: position 2,584,499 of record NW_026596040.1, on the reverse strand, counting down.
AGGAGGTGGGGGAGCAGTGGGAGTGAGTATGATCAATATATAATATGCATATATGATATTCTCAAAGAACTCATAAAGAAGTATTTTAAATGTAAATATGTAGTATGTTTTCTTTTTAACACTTTATTTTTTTAATATTAATTACAGTTTATTCACTTTGTGTTCCATCTGTAACTCCTCCCTAATCCCCTCCCAATCCCACCCTCCTTCCCTCATCTACTCCCATGCCCCTCTCCAAGTCCACTGAGAGGGGAGGTCTTCCACCCCTTCCACCTGACCCTAGCCTATCAGGTCTCATCAGGACTGGCTGTCTTCTTCTGTGGCCTAGTAAGGCCACTCCTCCTTCAGGAGGAGGTGATCAGAGCCAGCCACTGAGTTCATGTCAGAGACAGTCCCTGTTCCCATTTCGAGGGAACCCTCTTGGAGACTGAGTTGCCTTGGGCTACATCTGTGTAGGGGTTAATGTTTTCTAAGATCAGACTGATGAAGAAAATGAGGTTCTGTTTCATTGGAATAGCATATAGTTACCATGGGAAGAAGACTTCGCTCAATCTTCATTACTAACTAATAATGATAAAACAAAAGGCTAGGCTGAAACATGGTATAAAAATATGATATAAAAGTCAAAGCATGAGACTGGAGATATAGTTCCTCACTTGTTTTACAAGAATTTGCCTTGTAAGTATGAAATCCTTACATATTGGTTTAATCCCCCAAAACCCATGTAAAAATCTAGGCATAGTGGTATGCAGAGTAACCCCTCTAGGTTACTCTAGGAAGCCAGAGACAGGAAGATCCCAGGAGCTTGTTGGTAATCCAGGCTATCTCAATGAATGAGTTACAGTTAGGCGAAAGACTGCCTCAAAGCAGTAAGGTTGAGAATAAATGAGCAGGACACCACAGGTATGTGAACCTATGGGCACAAGCACATGTATGTACATATGTGCCTGCATGTTCAGACATGCCTTAACCCCACCACACACACAAAGGAAATGGCATAAAGTGGACACAAGGAAGTCTAGTGTTTATCCCTTTTTTCTTGTCTCTTCCCTGTCCTGTTTCAATACAGGACAGGGGTGTCAACTCCTTCTTTCACTAGATTAAATTTCTACATCCTCCAATGAGAGTCACAAGATGTGGGCAGTAATAAATGCTTCCCACTGGCTCTCTTTGACACCGTGGAGAAACAATTTAACTTCTTTATGTTCCAAACTTCTTGACTGTAAGAGGATGATTCAAACCAGGTCGCTACTAGTACCTGCTTCTGTGACTATTGTTCTTCCAAGGGTAACCCTGACTGACTTCTGTCACCACAAAATAAATATATAAACCACTCAGCGGACCAACTGCTCACATGTGAGACAGCTTTCTAGGCCATCCTCCCTCAGTCGGGCCAAAAGGCGTCACATTTGTCTACCCTTCTGTGTGAGGAGAGCTAGGAAAAAGGATGTAAGTCAGTCCCATTTGACACAAGGGATGTGAGACTTCTCAGTCAGGGCTTACACCTACCTAACTCTCAGCTCCCTTGACATTCACTTCTAGTGCTCCTCACAGTTTCTTCAGAGGACTATGATGCTCTTATTTCTATCTTTAGGTTCCTTATGTTATTACTTTATAGCGACCCTCTAACGACACTATCTTACAACCTACCAACTTTAGTCCCATTGACAAAGCATGTCCTTAACATATTGCCCACGTTTCCTTATAATTCATATTAAAAGCACGTGGCAATTATAGCATCCGGGAATCACCTATAACCATGTCACATGCACCTACTTATGGATGCATTTGACACCAAAAAAAAAAAAAAAGAAAAAAAAATTCTGTGCTAGAATCTAAATGATAAATACTTCTTGTGCTCAACATTAGATCTAGATTGAATAAAAATACCTAACATTCTTTATGGCACTCACTATTTTCTGATAACAATGTGTTTTTCAGAGGTGCCAGGAGAGTGATGGGAAAGGTAAAAAAGGAAGAAAAACACATTTCATAGGACATTAATCTGAAACTAGGGGAATGGAAAGGTCCCTGAATTTTGAGTCAGAAGTGTCATTTTGGAGGCTTCATGAACGCCCCTGAAATAATCACATAATAATAGCTGAGGTAATAATCTAAATGGCTCCCGCATATTAGCATTGACAGTGTGCTGGGGTTCAGAGAGCTGCCCTGCCTCTGCTCATTTGTATTCCTGTCTGAGACAGTGGCTACCGTCTCAGGCAGAGGACCTGGGAGACCTTTTTCATGCCTGCCCTTATTTCATCTTTAAAAACAAACAGCAGGGGGGAAAATAGCCAAACCAAACTCCATGCGCCGTGTCTCCCAGGCTTCAGCGCAAAAGCACATTTCATGCTTCAGAGCCTGGACGATGATGCTGAGCTCAGGTTGCCAAGCAGGGAGAGAGCCAGGCCCCAGATGAGCCTCCGCCCTCCACCACAGGCTGACTGAGGCTAAATTGGCCTGTGGGGCGGCACAGCCACTCCGTGCAGGTGCAGAGCTACTCTCTGGCTCCTTTTCCGTCTAGCCGTAAAGCAAGCGGAGAGAAATAGGGTGAGTTCTTTATCTGACAGAATGTTTCAAGGAATTCCCTTTATTGACCAGAATGTAGCAGGACCCTATGTCCAGTTAGCCAGTCCAGCATCTTATTCGGCAAACTACACCAATGTATGTCCTCTGCCAACATGCTGGGTTCAAGTTATGCCTCCACCAAACTATTGTTTTTACTACATAGACCAGCCTCTCTGACCATCACATGCCTGCTTTGTAAGAAAAAGAAGGTATGCCTGCTTCTTCAGGTTGCAGGATGACGAATATTGGAATAAATACTTGGCACCATGCCTAGGACATATGTGTGTCAGGTCCATATCTTTCCTATAACTAATTAGAAGGCTTGGTGATTCAATCATTGTCTAGCATTCAGTAGCCATAGCTCAGTAGCCCAGGTACACAGAGCTTTGCTGGGGTCTCTACTTGGTCTCACAAGGCCAAAATGAAAGTGTTTGCTGGGTTGGGCTCTTCTCTAAAGAATCAGGGATATAATATTTCCAAGCTGATCCAGATAGATGGTTATTTTCTTATCCTTATAGCTGCCTGCTAGGAGCATCATCTCTCTGCTCCTTTGGGTGACACAAATTTATTTTCTATTAATCCTTGCCAACTTGAAACCAGCACTGGCAAGCTGACTCCTTACCTTTCCAATCTTTATCACAGTGACTTTTCCTTCTGCCTTTAATAGTTTGTGTTATTATATCGAGTCTACCTGGACAATCAAGTGTTTTCTTCCTATTTTAAAGTCAACTGATTGGTTAATGTAATCTACAGTGACTTATTTATAAGTATTAGCCTTGGGTATGAAGGTTACATAAAACTAAGATTTTTGCCTATGATGTACAAGAAAGCAAACCTGTTGATTATTAGACATAGACCACTGTTACAGGAGTATGTATTATTTTCTGTAACTCTCCAGTATACATATGGATGTGAAGACATTAATAATGTTTTACTTGTATTAATGTTTTACTTGTCTTGAATCTTTAAGCTTCTGAGTAGGGTAGGGTACGTTATTATTACCTGACTTTGCAGGTGATAAAGCATATAGATAATATTTAGTGTTTCACATGGTGCATAGACATATGCCAGGAAATCACCCATACACGTTTAAAAAATAATATTAAAAATATTAAAAGAAAAATGTCAAGCCAGTGCTGTTCTTGATAAATGTTTTTACCTATGTGGATGCTTAGTTTTAAATGCATATATGATGCTTGTCCTCTGTTTGTATTTGACATCAAATTGTTCTCTGATTATGTTTCAGCTTTGTCTTTTCCACCCGGTTTTATTACTACTCTAGAGCAGTAATAGTGTGTGTGTGTGTGTGCATGTGTGTGCGTGTGTGTGTGTGTGTGTGTGTGTGTAGGTGTGTATGTGTAAATGTTTATATTTTTTGTTTCTGTTTAATTTGGGGGAGGGTGCTGGGTTTGATAGAATTCAGGGTTTTGTACATTCTAAGCATGTCGTTGAGCTGCAGCTTCAACCCTTACTGTTTTGTTTGTTTGTTTGTTTGTTTGTTTGTATAAAAATTCTTAGGTATTCAGTATGGTGAACACTTCTTGATCGATTTGGTAGAGCTCCAAGAAGAAAAAAAAATAACATTTCAGCATTTGAAAAATATGTCAGGGGTTGGTGAAAGAACCATTACTACACTGATGAGATTTTTGACAAAGAAAGCTATAAACTGTGACCCATGGAGGCCATACAAGGTTACTCTGGGTCTCAGTCATTCTAAAGCTGTTATGTGCAGTGGTGTTTATTGCAGAAGGCTATGTCTCTCACGTGTGGCTCTTGTTTTTATCTAATGAAAGTCTCCTATAACATGTAGGCAAAAAGGAAGGGGTCACACGATCTTCCTGCCTCCCTCTCTTCGGTACAGCCTCCCAGTGTACGCCACAAACAACTGACAGGTGCAACCTTAAAAAAAGTTTTATAGAGAAAAACATTTAGTGAAGAATCAAGACTTGGGGGGGGGACATTTGCCAGCTATAAATCTGAGAGAAGTTTAATATTTAGAATAAATAAAGGAATAAAAACAAACAAACAATATAAAATGCAAACTAGCCCACTTAAAAAATGAGCTATAGATATAAACAGAGAATTCTCAAAAGAAAAGTATCAATGATTAGTAAGTACTTGAAAAAAAGTGTTCGAAATCAACAGCCATCAGGGAAATACAAATAAAAACTACTTTAATCTCCCAGTCTTTCGCCAGTTAGAATGATTATCATCTCTGACATGAACTCAGTGGCTGGCTCTTTGATCAGCTCCTGCTAAAGTCGGGGGTGGGGAGTAGGAGGGAAGGACAGCCTTGCCAGGCCACAAAGGAAGACAATGCAGCCAGTCTTGATAAGACCTGATAGCCTAGGGTCAGAAGGAAGGGGAGGAGGACCCCCCCCATCATTGGACTTAGAGAGGAGAATGGGAGAATAAGAGAGAGAGTGTGTGGGATGGGGAGGGGACAAGGGAGGGAACAACAGCTGGGATACAAAGTGAATAAATTGTAATAAAAAATTGTAGCAGCTTTATTTGTAATAGCCAGAACCTGGAGACAACCCAGATGTCCATCAATGGAGGAATGGATACAGAAATTGTGGTATTTTTACACAATGGAATACTACTCAGCAATAAAAAAGGAGGAAATCATGAAATTTGCAGGCAAATGGTGAGATCTAGAAAAGATCATTCTGAGTGAAGTATCCCAGAAAGAGAAAGACAAACATGGTATATACTCACTTATATAGACCTACAAGATATGATAAACATAATGAAATCCATACACCTAAAGAAGATAAACAAGAAAGCAGACACGGGGTAAGATGATCAATCATCACTTAGAAAGACAAATGAGATGTGCATTGGAAATATGACAGGAGTCTACCGCAGAAGGCATCTGAAAGACTCCACCTAGCAGTGTATCAAAGTAGATACTAAGACTCATAACCAAACCTTCGGCAGAAGGGGAGTTAGTATGATGTGGAAAGGATAGGAGCTCCACAAGGACCAAATATATCTGAGCACAGGGGTCTTTTCTGAGACTGACACTCCACCAAGGACCATGGATGGATATAACCTAGAATCTTTGCTCGGATGAAGCCCATAGTATCTCAGTAACCAATTGGTTTCCCATAGTAAGGGGAACAGGGACTATCTCTGACATGAATTCAATGGCAGGCTCTTTGACCTCCCCACCCCCCAAGGGAGGAGCAGTCCTGCTAGGCCACAGAGGAGGACTTTGCAGCCAGTCCTGAAGATACATGATAAAACAGGGTCAGATGAAAGGAGAGGAGGCCCTCCCCAATCAGTGGACTTGGAAAGGGGCAGGGAGGAGATGAGGGAGGGAGGGTGGGATTGGGAGGGAATAAGGGAGAGGGATACAGCTGGGATACAGAGTTAATAAAATGTAACTAATAATAAAAAATTAAATTAAAATAAAATAAAATAGAAAAAGAAAAAATTAAAAAGAGAAAGCAAATGAGAGCAATGGCTGACAAGGATGCAGGGATAGAGAAACATTTATTCACTATTGGTAGGAGCACAAACTGGTGCAGGCACTATGGAAATTCCTCAAAAAGCCAAGAATATGACCACCATATGACCTAGCCATTACACTCCTGAGCATATACCCTAGAGTCTCTCTCTATATCCTAAACTGAGATGCTTGTTCATCAATGCCCATTGCTGGCCTGTATAAATGTAGAAAGCAGAATCAGCATAGACATTTATCAACTGGTGAATGAATGATAAAAATGCGGACATACACACAATGGAATTTCATTCAGTGGTAAACAAAAATGAAATTAGCAGGAAAATAGATGGAACCAGAAGAAAACTGTAGCGAGTGAGGTGAGCCAGGCACAGAGAAACAAGCACATGCTCTCTCATGGGCCTCCTTACTTTCAAGCTCGAATGTGGTAGGTTCAAGTTAGCATTCCTGTGGAGACTGTAAATCTGAATGCCTTTGAGAGCAGCCATGACTGATGGAAAGAAACAGTAGAATGTAAGTTATATCAAAGTAGAAAAGGAGAATACTGGGGCTAGACAAGTACTTCTAGGCAGGGTCAGCAGATTAGGGAGGTGAGGGAGAAGGAGGGAAGGAGTAACTGAAATACAGGGATACTAGCCACATGGAAACCTACTGTCTTGTAATCAAATTGTTTTTTAAAAAATTCAAAGTTTGAAAAGATATATTCTGCAAGTGTAGAAATAGCTGTTGCCAGAAACCAGGGATCATTAAGCCAAACACTAACACCAGGGTTAGGATTCCACCTCATGCTCATTGAAACCAGATAATAGTACCCTTTCAGTGAACATAACGTATCTTATGTATGCATGATTTAGAGCAGTAAGGCTCAACCTGTGGATCAGGGTCCCCTTGAGGGCCAAATGACCCTTTCATAGAGAGGTCACCTAAGACAATTAGAAAACACTGATATTCACATTGCAATTCGTAACAGTAGCAAAATTACAGTTATGAGGTGTCAACGAAAGTAATTTTATGGTTGGAGGTCACTATAACATGAGGAAATGTATTAAAGGGTTTCAGCATTAGGAAAATTGAAAGCCACCAATGTATAAAAATCAAGCTAAAACTAAGCTGGACTCTTCCTTCCTGGTGGCTAGTTTTCATACTTCTAAAAGGTATTATGCTATTGGTGAGGATGGGAGGAAGATGTTAGAGGGGGAAAGCAGAGAGTAGTCAGAATATTTTCTATACATGTAGAAAATTGTCACATAAAATTAATAAAGAAATACATCATATACATATACAGTAAAATACCTTATAAAGCAACAACAACAACAACAAAATAAAAGAATATTGAGACTTAATGGAAAAGAAACAGGGAAATCTCACAACCTGTTCCCATGTTAGGTAACCTTCAAGAACCCATGCAGTTACTCGCCTGCAGACACCTATCTTTGCATGACTCCATCCCTCTTAGCCCACTAGCCTTTCCCCATTAGCCCTATACTTATCCTTCCCCCAAGCCACTATTTATCTGTCTCAATTTCAAGTGATTAATACAACCAGTACTCTAACCCCCAAGAGAGAGAATTGAAATTATCCACCCTTTTCTTGCCTAAGAAAATATGATCAGAGGGGAAAGACCACATGTGACAGATACAAACATGGGCTCAGGAACGTATATATGTATAGGGTAGAGGGTAATTCTTGGGAAAGGCTAGCAACTTTGGCCATTGTCCAAAGTATTTTCTCAGCATCCCTCTCCACACAGCCAGAGATGCTCAGAACCCACCCTCTCTGTGTACAAGCGAGGATGCCCCAGGTCCTTCTCGTGAAGAGTTAATTGTTTCTAATCACAACTACTCACTGAGTGACCTAGTAAGCAAGACATTAGTGCTGGTTTTCCTTGGAGGTGGCTAACACCTTCATAGTCAAATCACGTGTCCACTCCTCAGACAACTGTGACAGGATTAACTCTTCTTGCTCCAAGTGCAAACCCCAAAGTTATAGCACAGAGACCTCCCCCAGTTTCTCTTTAGAAGGGAGACACAGACCCACAAGCACGCTGAAATATCATAGATCTCTCACAAACTGGAGTTAGCAATGGGCCGAGCTGCAGCTGTATGGCAGGCATTGAAATTTCCAACTCACCACCCTGGAAAATTCACTTCAAGGTATGGGACCTTCTCTGAGAAACAGGTTCTGTTTCAGTCTAGAGATTTGCTTAAGGGAGTTCTGGCACAAGGCAAGTATCCACTCTATTTAGCATTGCTTCTTTGATTTGCAGTTCTTTTGAGATTCTGGTGTTGAGTTTTCCACACATCAATGATTTCTGGCAAATCTTTGACAAACTACTGGAGAGTATAGGATTAACAGTTTCTACTGTGCCTCAGCTTTAGATGACTAAAATAGCAACAACAATGGCTAATTTTCAGAGCATTCATTGGTATCAGTACCCTTCCAACCATGCAAATAAGTACGTGGGTTTTTATGAATACTACAAGCAGATAAAAAAATATATAATAAAACAAATAAAAAGCACCCCAAAGTATACATTTTTCCATGAAAATCCCTTGATTCGATGTCAAGAATAAAGTTTTCAACCAGTATACTTGTGTATCTTCACAGAGATAATATTATATTCATGCAAATAATAGATCCATAGCTCAATAGCAGAAAATATTCACCTCTCTCTCTCTCTCTCTCTCGCTTGATCAGAAATCTGAAAATTGTTTCAACTGAGTAATTGTAGATGTGTTTACATTAATAAATAAATAATAGTCCTTCACCTACTTCATGCACTCCAATCAGTTAGTAAGTAGGCCACTAATTGTAACTTGTACAGATAAACACATTTATTTGTCTCCTCTGAAACTCTGGCATCCTGTGAAGTTGTTATTCACACCTCCCAGCAACACAAGGATTTTTATAAAAAAATAAATAAATAAATAACAAACTAAAGTAACCCCAAGCTAATAAGAGTATTGATTCCTGTTGGGTTTGTTCCTAGAGATCCATGCAATTATGTTATTTGATTTTCAAATAAGAATAGGAAATAAATGAGAGGAAATGTTCATCTTACATGAACTAAATTAGTTTACATCTGTGGGATTCTTTTTTAAACCAAACTGAGAACAACAGCAACAACAGCAAAAAAAAATCTCCCTGTTGATCTAATTAGCAGTAAAATAAATAATAATAAGTAAATAAATTATACAGCTATATACCTTAAGACAGTTTAGGAGACCTGTTTTGTTTGTTGAGTGAATTCTCTGTCTCCAATCTTCTCTATCTGGTACCAAATAAATTAGGAGCTATGGCAAATCAAAGACTCTCCTAGGGAAACCTCTAAAGTCCCTTACTGAAAGAAGTATTTCACAAGGAACATGGAGCATGAGAAGAGCCAACATGATAATTATTAAATATTCTTAATAGAAACAAATAGAAACTCTTCTAGGATTGATCAGCTCACTGCTAGATTTGGGGGAAAAACAACTTTATCAAAGAAATAACTGAAGGAGATTTTTAAAAACCACAAATGAGGCTTTGTTCTGTAGTGATTTACCTGGGCCCTGCTTTAAAGCAATGACTGGTGATACCTATTCCAAGGGTCCTAAGTAGGATTTAATTTGTATGCACCCTAACAAAGGAAAAGCAAAAGGCATAAACATCTCTAGCTGTGGTGTGGAGCTTACCATAGCTACTGAGCACTGCCTATCGGATGAAATATTCATCTGTTTATCTCCAGTCTTTAACTTGGAACAATTCCTTTCCCAAAATAATTATAAAGCAATTACTTGCCAGTTTTCACTTTATTGGTTACTACTTTTACTCAAAGAATAGCAATTACTACATAATTACAGTACATGGTTATCTGAACAGTCTTAACTGTGCCCACTGACAATAAATTATAGTCACCATGGCTCTAATTATATATTCTATAGAGCATAAATATGTAATGACTGTGTAGTTACATATTAATAAGCCTTGCTCTACTTTTCAGAGGCCAGTGCTGTAAAAATGCCATTGGATTACATCCATGTGGTAACCTGTGGAGTCATGCTTACTGTTCATTTTGGCTTTCTGGAAGGCAACACTCTACAATCAATGTGCGTTCAGCACTGCCCACCAGTTCTCAATTTCATCCAGGTACTCCCACCAGGACAGACAGAAAATCAAAAGTGAAAAGTAAAAATCACTTTGCTAATCCTTCTTTCTAGGGTACCCTTTTGATGAAAAACTCTCAGCTTTGGCTTAGATTCAAGAATTGCAGGTGCAGAAGCTTGGCAGTGCCCTGGCAGACTTACATTCACGCAATCATTTCATACAAGAAGATTGGATTCAAAGGCAGAGAAAGTCCTGAGCCTGGTTTTGAACCATGACATTGTTGCTTGGATTTTAGGACATAATTTTAACCCCAAAAATGACCATAGGGAATCAAATACCTGAGGATTATGAATTGAACCATTAATACAACTTGCCTTTACCAACCTTATCTTAAAATCTGTAAGTGGATTTCGCAAAACTCTGCATTACACAAAATGAATGATGTCATCACCCTTCCAAATAAAGCCTATCAAACTGCATTATGCCTGGGCTACGCCACAAAGTTCCAAGAGCAGTACACGCCACTGTCTTTGAAGTGCACGAAGTAGCAAAGAATGTTTGGCAAAAACTGGCTTCAAAGAGACAGAAATCAGAAGATGAAGGCCAAGAAAACTGCTCTCCAGGAGTTAATGATGGTCTCTGAGAGGTGTCACACTGTGAACTCAGATTCTGACAGGCACAGATGTGATGAGAATTCAGTGAAGGTAGACAGCTCAACCACATGCCCCCTGCCCTGCTACACACACCCTTCCCAGACACAATCAGCCTCTGAAAACCTGTCCTTTCCAGTTTGACTCTGATACTCCGGGGGCAGAGATCACTGTAACTTACTAAGCATCGGTGTATGGCTGGCAGCCTGTCACGAATGAGCAAGAAAAAGCAGGACAAAGGAGCATGCGGCCACTGCCACTAGCATTCTCGTGCAAAGGCATACCCGTGGGGTATTCCAGATCAATTACTGATATCTCTAATTATCCAGCATGAAGCCTGGCCTTGAGTTTTGGGTTCAGGTTAGCATACAATACATGTTTTAAATGAACGACTTAAACAGGGAGTGTGGTTTTCAGTAAACCTAGAAAACTGAAAGGATGTAGGACAGGAGAAAATATTGCTCACGTGACTATTCCTACCCACCAATCACTTGACACATATTGCATGTTTTTGACCTATGACAGCTCTGTGCACTGTGTACAATTATTCTTGCTTAAGAGATAAGGAAAGTGAGGATTGATAGTTGGGATTGGTGAATTCTTTATACCCTTAGTTGTCAGAGATTGCATTTGAGCTTAGATTTTTTTTTTGGTATGACATCATTGCTTATATTTTCAAATATACAGTGGGACAAAAACACAAGAAGAAATATTGTTTAGGCTTATTGAATAACCGTTATTGGTTATAAGTTGCAGAATGATATTTCTTTTGAGTCATGATCCCTTTTTAAAATTCTTTATTAATTACATTTTATTCACTTTGTATCCCCCCTGTGGTTCCCTCACTCCTCCAGTCCCAATCCCTGCCTTCCTCCCCCTCTGCACCCATGCCCGGCCCCAAGTCCACTGATAGAGAAGGTATTCTTTTCCTTCTTTCTGATCCTAGTCTGTTAGGTCTCATCAGGAGCGGCTGTATTGTCTTCCTCCGTGGCCTGGTAAGGCTGCTCCCCCCTCAGGGAGAGGTGATCAAACAGCAGGCCAATCAGTTCATGTCAGAGACAGTCCCTGTTTCTATTACTATGGAACTCACTTGGACACTGAGCTGCCATGGGCTACATCTGTGCAGGGGTCCTAGGTTATCTCCATTCATGGTCCTTGTCTGGAGTATCTGTCTCAGGAAAGACCCCTGTGCTCAGATTTTTTGGTTCTGTTTTGAGCTTAGATTTTAACTCTTATACCTGGGATGCTCACATCCAATAACACCCAAGCTAACTTCACCTGAGTAGTGATATCCAGTGATATCTTTGATACATCAGTTTAGTCCTATTAAGTAACCTTTAATAAATAGTTTATATTGTAATCCCCAACCCATGGATGAGAAAACTGAGTCTCAAAAGAGTGACCTCTCTTGCCCAAGATGATACAGCTGGCATTCTAACCACATCAAGCAGCAAATCCTCTACTATTAAATAGCTAAAAGGAAAATGTGATTACTTGTTTGAAAGAAATTTATCATCTAGTAGATGAGCCATGCCTGTCTCACGGGAATCAGATCCTCCCACAGGCATTCACTGCTGAATTATATTCAAATAGTAAATAAATATACTTTCCTCCCCTTGTGTCCATCATCTTTCTCCTCTTTAGGTCTTGGCTGTGCTAAGGGAGCCACTTCAATGTGTCCTTTAGCTATTTCTTTGCCTATGGGAACTTGAGGTCCTTAAAATCTGAAATAATTTTCTCTTTGTATTGTAATGTCTAGGAGGAAATGCTTAATAGCCTTGGAGACACCAGTGAACAAATATGTAATTGAATGAATGAATGGACCTATATTAGGTTTCTACACTGGAAAAGACTTTAGAGAAAATTAATTTTTTTAATTGCTTTTGAGATAGCATCTTGCTATGTAGCTTTGGCTGTCCTGGAACTCACTCTGTAGACCAGGCTGGCCTCAAACTCACAGAGATCCACCTGCCACTGCCTCCCAAGTGCTGAGACTAAAGGTGTGTGCTCCCACCACACCTGAGAAAATTAACTTTCATGTCTTCATTTTACAGAATTCTTTCCTTGGATCTTAATGACTTGCTTAGAAGCTATTGCAGGAAAAACACACACATATAGACCCACACACATAGACACACACATACACAAAACACCAGCCTCACAACAATAGAGCAAACTAGAAAATGTGTCTCTCTTTGGACCAAACTTTTAAAAAAAATCTGAATTTTTTTTGTAGGGTGTTAGCTATATAGGGCACAGACTTGAAAACATGCCCTAATTTAGCAAGTGTTTTTTTTTATCCATAATGGGATTTCTAAATGTTATCTGTTTTTAGTACATAAGGATATCCTGAGAAAATTATTTAATATAATTGTGGCACTTGTTATACCATCCTTCTTCCTTCTATACCCAGTAGGATTACACAGCCAGAGGTGGTAGTCAGCAATGAGGGGGTTCTATATATACATTTGTGAGATTTTTCACGCATTACTTTTAAAAATACACAATTCCTGTGTCAGCAGTGAGGAATGCCCAAAAGCAGGGAGAGACTTGGAATGGACTCAACATATCAAAACAGTAATCTGACAACTTGTCATTCAAATCTGGACAAAACAGTAATCTGACAACTTGTCATTCAAATCTGGACATCTTGATATTGATATTGAAATCTTGATATTGATAAGGATATTATTACTAATTTACTAATTAAGGCTAGCATGTCCTAGGCATCACCCTATCTATCTACATTTACAGAAAAGTATGAAACACATTTCTGATGAAGGTAAGAGACATGGTTTATAGAACAAAATGGTGGAGAGAACTTTCTTAGGATTGTATGTAACGGTAAAATTCTGTGATTTTCTATTGAAGAATTTGGCATTATAAGGAAAGTCATAACACTTTCTTATTAGGCAATATGAATACAGGCTTGTATTTACACAAAAATCTTGAAGCAGTCAAAAAAATTCCTTATATCTCCATTCATATAACTCATTTTTATAATACTGCTTTGCTTAAAATCTTGTTTTAGAGCAGGGTTTGTCAACTTTAGCACTATTAACATTTTTAGCCAAGTGATATTTTGTCGTGGAGAAATGTTTTCTGTACCATGGCAAGTCCAGCAGCACACCTGGCCTTGCTCAATAGATCTCAATAGAGCATATCTATAGCCATATAGATATAAAGACATGTACCCTGGAAATATTGCCCCTGTTTGAGTTCACTATTCCAGAGGATGAGGCATGAAAACCTCACATAAGGGGGAAAAAGAATGGTTCTAACTCTTACCATATGACAAGAGCAAGCTGGAGGTTGATGAATAGTGAGTGCAGTAGACTATAAAATCTTCAAAATTCCCCTTTCACTCTGTCTATGCTGTTAATTCCCGACAGACATGACGATTCTCTTCACAAAAGCGGGCTAATGAGGACCTGCTTAAGACAATCTGCTTCTATTGAACAGCTTCTGCCTCCTCCAGGCACCCCTCTGACAGGTGTGGAGAGGAAACAATTCTGAAGAAAACACTATGAGGTGTCTGTAAATGAAAAGAGCGTGTGAACTAAACTGTGAGAAACAGTCTGGGAAGGTGTTCCATTTATAATCAGCCACACAGAGCCAGGGCATCCGAGACACCTGGACCGGAGGTTTCAATCCACTTAGTATTTATTGTGCATGACCAGGTTGGTCTGTGTCCCTTTTTATAAAATGAGGTTCACTCTTTGAACCTGAGCCTGAGGTCTCTGTGCAGTGTGACGGGTCAGCCAGACAGTCTACAGATGAGCACTTGGGAAATTGCAGAGGATGGTTGCCATGATCTAAGTGTTTATTCTGTCCCCAAATTTTCATTTTGAAATCTGAGTTGTCAAGGTGATGGAATTAAGATGTGAGGCCTTTAGGAGTACAATTTTCAGGAATGTAATTAAAACTCTTTAAAAAGTGAGACCCAAGGGAGTTCATTAGTTACTTCCAGCATCTGAGAGGACAACCAGAATATCATCTACAAATCAGAAAGCAGGTCCGCACATCCCAAATTCGCTGCACACTTTGGTCTTGAACCTTGAGCCTCCAGAACTATGAAGAACCAGTTTTTGTGGCTTATGATCCGTAGAGGTCATATTTGGTTAGGGCAGCTTGAAAGTACAGACATACAGGCCGCTTGGTCCGAAGGCAAAGGTTTCCAAAAGGTACACTAAATGATAGTTTTAAGTCATCTTCGGGTGACATTTCTTTCATCTTAATATGCCCACAGGCTTCACAATGGGAAGTAGCTAAGCCTCTCACACTCTCAAAGCCCCTGCTTTCTGTAAAAATAAACACCTGTGCTCAGAAGATATGGATTCTATTTCAGTAGGTCCAGGGAAAAGCCTAAAAGGTATTCTGTAACAACAATATAGGTAATTCTGAGCTAGTATATAAGAGGAGCACCCTCTGATACCAAAGCTCTAACTCAGCATAGGAGATGGGGAAAGTTCATCTTTTCCAGCATCTAAGGCAAAAAGAATACATAGAATTGTGAGTGAGTTGAAAATTTAACCATAAAACATTTTTTTTACCTCATTCTCCACTTAGCAAACTCTTGTTTATTTGAAGTTCAACCCCCAAATTAGACCTGCGTAACCTGTTCCCTTATTCTATCATTTCTTATGACATCCACTGAGCCGTGAGTATTTGGAAAAATTGATCCTAGCTTGGTTACATCTTATTTATCTCTGTCTGACCAGACTCTGATAACAGTCCCTGGCACCAGACATATTCAAAAACTTTGATGGCCATAGTGATTTGTATTGTATTTCTCTTCCCTGTTAAATCTGTTCCATATGATTATAACTTTCAACAAAGGGTCATACATTCTGTTCCCACGTCTCCTAAGATAACATTTTATAGGACGTCCAGAGAGAAGGGATGTTTTGGTCCTCTGGGGGCATGGAAACTACCCTACCTCTGCCTTGGCTAGCACTATCTACATGTCTTCACTTACTGACAGAAGCTGCAGGTAGAATAGCAGGCTGCTTCCTTCGTTTTTAATCTCTACCTGAATTCCATTAGACCAGAAACACCCTGCAGACCTGTTACTGGTTGGCCACTTGAAATTCCTTTCTACTTCTTGTGCAGATGTGCTGGCATCAGCATTTCCAATTCGAGAATACAGTGATGCAAATGAGACAAATTTCATAATCTCACAATTCATAAAGGTACAAAATATCATTGTTTCACTAAAAAAAACCCTCATCTATAGCATAGTTTTATTGGTATTGAAGGTGAATTACAGATGATATTTTTAATACCAATTGCACCACTACTTCTAAATAGTGGAAATTACTGTGTTTAATATATGTCAGAAGTTACATCTAGCAATATGAATGCCTTATCACATATAATCCTCTCACTTCTTGTGGCAGTTGATGTGATTTTAAAATTTTCTATGATCTCATTATTTTATAAGTCATAAATGAGTGAGCTAGCAACTGGAGAAAGGCTCCTTTAATCTACCTAATTAATACTCCACAACGAAATATCATGTTCACTCCTCAACTGTAAGTATTCATTCATATTTTGAATAAGTAAAAATTTCCAAGATGCAACTGGTTAACAATAATAACAACAAAAACCTTGAGTCTGACGTACTAATTGTAGATTATTTCATCTACACTGTAGACTCCCACAGAAGGGATGTAATAGTTCATGTCAATCACTAGAATAAAATTTCACTGTCTGTACTCCCCCTGTAGTCTGAATGAACAGATGTTTCTTTTGAGTTCTTTGATGGTTAGTTTTAATTCTCCATTTAGAAACATAGAATCATCTGGGAAGAGGGATATCACCTCAATGAAAGATTGTCTAGATCACACTGACCACCTGAAATATTTGCGGGCAATTACCTTGATTACATTAATTGTGGTAGGAATACCCACACATTATGGGTGCCAGCATTCCATAGGCAAAGGATCCTGAACTGTGTAAGAGTGCAAAATTGAGCTGAACATGAGCATGCATTCCTTCCACTCTGCTTCTTCGATGCAATGCAACCAACTATCTTGAGATTCCTTTACTATGATTTTGCCATATTGATGGATTGCTAAAACAATCCAGTACAATAAAAGATCTTCTGGAGGTACCTCCATCCATGGTCTCAAGCTGTACAGAGCAACAGTAACAAAAAAAAAAAGAAAAGGCATGGTGCTGGCATAGAAACAGACTGGTGGATCAATGGAATTGAATTGAAGGAAGATCCAGAAATAAACCCACATGCCTACAGATACTTGATTTTTGACAAAGAAGCCAAAACCATACAATGAAAAAAAAAGATAACAAATTTTCTATTCTAATGAAAGGCAAGAGAGGCAAGCCAAAGGGCACCTGTGAGAGGAACCTATCCCCTAATCTTAAGTGTCATTTGCCTTTGGTATAAGGAACCAAGGACTATTAAAAGCACAGCAAATTTCTAGGTACAAGTTACCACCTCCTCGAAAGGGAAAAAGCATTGCAAGCTTGAATTAACTGCTAACTGTAGTTAACTTTGACCTGTGCCTTTTAGTTTGCAAGGTACATGGACGTTTGGCCCATCCATAAAAGAGAAGTAAGAGGAGAACCAAATGAAAGGGAATGGAATGGGAGAAATGTAAAGAATAAGAGGAAAGACAGGAAGTGGAGTGGTTTATTTTCCTCCTGATTACTTTCAACACCTTAAGTGCTAAAGAGAAAATATGTTCTGTTTCCCAGACTTTTGTCCTACAAGTAAAAAGGAATAAAAGAAGAAATATACATTCTAACTCAATCATCAGTAACTTGATGACAAGATTAAGCTAAATGAATCAACATTTGTAGAGAAATCGGCCGAATTAAATAAAAAACTCCAAGGATTCATACAAATTAGGTCATTAGGAAGTAAAAGCTTTATTTCAGTGTGTGTGTGTGGTGGGGGGAGGAGGATGAGTTCTGGCATTGAAAAGGAAAGCCTGAATTCGTTTGTTCTGTCATCAAACAAAAGGGTCCAGCTGATCATTTGCTTGTCTTAATGTTAACTGCAAAGATTCTTCTCAGGAATTAACTCTTCGTAGATCACAACACTACATAATACCTGGAGATGGCGGGCTCTTCAGCCATCTAGTCAGGCTACAGTCTTGCCAAGTGAATGTCAGAGTGATTCTCCTTAATAGGAAGGACCCAAGAGCTTATTCTTGACGGTACTCTTGACGTTAACTCATCCCCAACTTTTCTAAAATGTGTGTCTCAGCTCACAAATAGCCTTTGTCAGTCATCACCCCTCTATGCTGCTATGTGCAGACTCTGGAACTCTACAGAATGAGTCATTACTATGCATAGATACAGGCACGTGTCTCTACTTGCTTTAACTCAAAGTTCTAAGTGACCGGAAGGATGTTACTAACAGTGAAAGTTTAGTAAATGTTGCTAAATGAAAGCGTGAGTAAATGATTTCTGAAGTGAGTAAAATTGGCTGCCTTTATAAAGAGTCCAACCCATTATTCTTAAGGTTTTTCCTCTCTTTTATTTCAAGGAAGAATTCAAGTTTGTTTTGTGAAGAAATGCATATGTTATGTAAGAGAACCCTTTGGAAAAGGGGGCTTTAAAATACCTTCTAGACAAGAACCCTGGAGCACTGCTACCCCAGAACTTCCTTTTCTCCTTTCTTTCCTTGTAGACAGAGAAGATTTGATGTAGCTCAAGAAAGAATAGAAATAATTTACTCAGATCCAAATATGCAAAGACAATTGTATGCTTGCTTGTATGGCTGTTTGTTCTTCCTACATACACTTAACATACATTCATGATAGACATACTCAAAGAAAAGACATATTCCTTAAAATTCCCTGAGTTTCATATTTAGAGGGATTCTTATGAGCAAAGGGTAAAAACTGAAAATGAACAGTGTAAAATGTAAAATCGAAATAGTCAAATGTAAGCCAAGTACGTCTGTATGTATAGGTTCTAATCACATCATGTAATATGGCAACTGTAACTTAAGAGTTTATGCTTTTCTAGGAAAAAGTCACATGTGAAGAAAGAGCAATAAACTCAGTATAAGTTAGAACTCAATTGTGTTTTACAAGCTCACAAGAAAGAGGTCAACAGAGCTAAAGTTTTCCCTCCTAATGTCTCAGAAATTGTAGAGACATTTCTCTCAAATAGACTGACCTCACTAGCCATAAGCTGATTTACAAGAATAGGTGGGATTTTTAATGAGAAATAAGAACAAGAAGGTCATGTTGGGGCAATGGAATAGCTGGAGATGAGGGAAAAGAAAGAAAGAAAGAAAAAAAGAGAAGAAAGAGAGCAAGAAACCAGAAACTAGCTTAGTATTCTTAAAATATACCTGCGAATGGCCTAAAGAAATATAGAAGAAGCAGAGTGGAGAATGGAAACAAAGGAGCAATTATCAGAAACTATAGAAAAAAGGGGGGACATAAAACAAAAACAAAGAAAAGGAAATAAAAGAAAAAGGAAAGAAAGGCAAGGTAGTAGATATGAGGATGTGGGCACTGTAGCTAGATTTAGGACAGCATCTACATCTGCTATTTGCAGGAGTCTAAGACCCACAGAAAGGAGGCAAGCCCTGTCTGGGGTCTCCTGCTCGCTTTCCCCATGTGCACCCCCTGTC
>NW_026596040.1:2564461-2565099 GCF_907164565.1 Psammomys obesus | reverse complement strand
CCCTGTCTGGGGTCTCCTGCTCGCTTTCCCCATGTGCACCCCCTGTCTGGGGTCTCCTGCTTACTTTCCCCATGTGCACCCCCTGTCTGTTCCATTGAGGGCTGTTCCTCAGCACACTTCCCAGTGCCTCCTCTGTGAGAGTTTGGAAACTGATGACTTTCTTTATTTTATTTTTATTTTATTTTTTATTAGTTACAGTTTATTAACTCTGTATCCCAGCTGTATCCTGCTCCTTCATTTCCTCCCAACCCCACCCTCCCTCTCTCATCTTCTCCCTACCCCATCCCAAGTCCACTGATAGGGGAGGACCTCCTCCCCTTTCATCTGACCCTAGCTTATCAGGTATCTTCAGGCCTGGCTGCAAAGTCCTCCTTTGTGGCCCAGCAAATGACTTTCAAATGAAGATGATTATCTTCTGAATCCTTCTACAGGCTTCTGAAGGGCTGACATGAGAACAGGTTAGAGAATTTTTATCCTTACGTATGATGTTGTTTATGTATTGTTTATATATTTGTTTATTTATAAAAGCAGCTAGCTAAAGAACAGGTTGACAAAAAAGAAAGAAGGAAGGTAGAAAAGAAAAGAGGGAGAAAGGAAGGAAGGAAGGAAGGAAGGAAGGAAGGAAGGAAGGAAGGAAG
>NW_026596040.1:2556168-2564451 GCF_907164565.1 Psammomys obesus | reverse complement strand
AAGGAAGGAAGGAAGGAAGGAAGGAAGGAAGGAAGGAAGGAAGGAAGGAAGGAAGGATCTGTCACTTGAAAATGCTTACTACAGAATGACACAGGGTAGAACACAGATATGGAAGTGATAGAACTAATTCCTGACTCCAGAGAGTTCTCTCTGTGTGACTCTGGGCAATCATTTAATCTCTATAAAATTCATTTCCACTAACTGTTCAGCGAGGTTGACAAAAATCACTTTCCTTTTGGGCATGCTGTGGGGACCAGGTAGGAAAACACATGTAAAGAATTTAATAGAGCTGCCCATCACAGTTCTCAATAAATGTTAACTATGATTAGTTATTAGACTTTCAAATAGATGTAAACCATTGTTCATTATAACATCTTCAATTACATTGTATTTGAAGAGAAATTACAAAGTAACATCCTAGCCTAATAGGGCCTGTGATGGTTTCTACATTTTACTTGAAACTGACTTGGAAATTCACTTTTTTTTCTGATAAACATGTAAATTATATTTTATGTCAACCATAGACCAAACACATGCCTTAGCCTAACAAAGAAGCCCCTAGAAGTGACAGAAGCCTTATTCCATTAAATGAGTTTGTGCGGAATTTTGAAAGAAAAATATTTAAAACTGATATTTTAATTTCAAACTGACATCAAAATCGGTTTCACAATTTATTATAGTTTTTAGATGTCAGCACATATGAAAGGTACTCACTTGAAAATTTGGGAGATTTAAATTTATACCAGCCATAGAGTGGTTGGTGAGTCTAAATCAATTTCAGGGGTGCAAGGGTTTCTTTGAAAATATATGTTAACTGGAAGCTTGAAAATGTTCTGCTGGAGGAGTCGATGGCACTAATCAGATTCTTAAAGAAGACTGGGGAATCTATGGAACAGCATCTCTAAGAGAATGGTCAAGCTAACACACTACACATACGTAGTAGCTTTATCATTATCAGGTCTTACAACTGGATAGACCTGAATGCATTCACACTGAAGTTACATCTACTTACCCAATAATAAAACAAGTTACTGAACTGGTTTTTAAGTTGCAGGATGGTATTTATAATATAGGTATAATATAGGTATGGTTGCATATATAGTTATAAAAATTAAGAATGTATAAATTTAAGTATACATGTCAGAAAACAAATGAGAAACTTATTTTGAGGAACTCAAAACCCATATTTCACTGGCTAATAACATTTACCCATAGGCAGTAACATGTCTAATAGTTTTGTATTTTCTTGTTTCTGGTAAGAACAGGGGAAAGAAACTTGTCAGCCAGGGCAGTGTGTGTGTGGGTGGGGAGGATGGTTAACACCTACAATTCTGAGCATGTCCCTGCTGGAGCCAGGATGCCAGAAGAGAGCTCTGCATCCTGTGTCTATCCTATCCTAAGTGAGCGTTCCACCTACAGGCTTCATGTGACTGTGTGGCTGGAGCCAAGAGGAGGCTCCTGGACACCTGGTTGGGCCAGCTAAACTGAACAGCTCATTCACCAATCCCAATTTCTGCTATCAATCCATCACCAAGCTCCCACACTAGCAGCTCAATGATACACTATTTCCTGGGGAATTTTCTCCTGCAATACAGAAGCTCACCCTCCTTTTGTGCTTTCTCTTTCTTAAGTTGTCTGCATCTCTCTCCCCCTCTTTCTCTCTTCTTTGTCTCTTTCTCATGCTCTTGTCTCTCATGTTCTCTCATTCTTATGTTTCTCTCCCTCTCTCTCAGAAAGAATGCAATATATTACATATATATGTATGTTATATTGTATAAATATATACAATACTGAACATTGCATATATATATACAATATATTACAACATTGGAATATATACATTGTATTGTATGTTTTGTATACATATACAATATGTATATATTGTATATATATTACATATACATATATAAATTATATATATATATATATTACATATCTATATCCCTTCCTCACCTTTTCTCCCTCCCTCTTTCTTAACATCACACCTATGGATCTGTAATTAACTTTTCTCTATACCTTGTCCTCTGTGGTCCATGAATTTCATTCTCTGAATACCTGAGGCAAGAAACTTAAGACCAGTGGACCAATAGAAGTTTTGTTTGACAATCCATATCTGGTTCCTTAACTTGTGAGCCAAGGTTACAAATGATGACAGACTCTGCCCTCTATAAGACTCTCCAGTAGCAGAATATACCTTCCTCCATGCCTTCTTCTCTTCTGCTTTCTTCCCTCCCTCCTTTCTCTCCACTCTCCCTCCTTCCTTCCTTTCTCTCTGTCTCTGTCTGTCTGTTCTACCTGTGTGCTATTATCATAGCCCATTATTTGTTATTTTGAGACAGGATTTCACTAAGTTACTTTTGCTTCATTCAATAGCCCCCAAAAATGCCTTGAAACCATGAACCTCCTGCCCCAGCTTCCCAAGCATCTAGCTGGTATTGATTACAAACTTGTACCACACAGGCCCACTAGAGATACCTCTTTAGTTACCATATTTTCCCAAGTTAGACTGCTTTATCTCCACATTTTAACATTCATTGAATCATTTTAAATATAAGATATGTGTTCAATAGTGTGTTTCTTTGCTCCCTTTCTAAAATTATCTCACTGAAGAGGACTTCAAGAAAAGAAACTACTTTATATAAATTTTATATATATATATATATATATATATATATATATATATATATATATATTTCAACACTATTAGGCCTGGCCTGAGCCTGTCAGGCCCAGGAGGTGCCTAATTACCTGGGAGGTGACTGAAGAAAGCTCCTGGAGACCACCATCTATCGATGCAAATGCAAGAGGTTTATTTTAACCATCACAAGATGGGGTCACCCCTGCTTGTCAGCAAGGAGTGTCCCTGGGAGGAAAAGGCCTTGGGTTTTTAAAAGACAAGGTACGGGAATTTTTAGAGTTGCAGTCTTGGCAATTCAGGATTGGATGAGGAAGCTATAAAGTAAGATAATTGGTTAGTCTTAGATGCCCAAGCTTGGCCAGTCCTGCTAAGCGTGGATGCGGCTGCAATAAAAGGTGGGGGTGGGGGTGATTAGCTCATTCTTGAAAATCGGTGCTGCGGGCTTTTGGCTGGAGGTCAGGGGCTACTCAGAAGAAGGATTGAGGCCATCTGGGTTGGTTGCTAAGAAACACTATCTCAAAGACAAGGGTCTGGTCATTCTTTTTGCTGAGTGAAGGTCATTTCTTCCTTGCTATTTTTATATCCTCACAGATGGCCAGGGTCATATTCCTCTGTTCTCTGGAAAGATACTACGAGGCTTAAGCTTATCCTGGACCTAAAACTCAAACTATAAGCTTTAGAAGACATATAGGTTACGAAGTTAGTCTGATCCTTTCAAATACCACTCATTGTTATCAAAGACTAGATACTTCTCAGGAAATCTCCCCCCCCCCACCTTGGTAGAACAGCACTACCAAGAATTACAGACATTAGAGAACCTTTTGGAATACCTCTTAAGAGAACACAATAGATAAGACACATATTATTATAGTTATTAAAATGAACCGCTGATGTAAGCACTTTATTTATACATAATACCTAAATTTTCACAATAATGAAATAAAATTAATTGAGGTAATTATGTCATTTATAAATGAAGAAGCTCTTAGGTTGAGAGAGTTAAAGTTATTCTAAGTCCAAAGGCTACTGTGAAAACAGTGGCAGGAACCTTACCTTTCTCTACCTACCTCTGTAGCTTCATTCCATTTTTTAAAAAGATTTTATTTATTGCTTTCATTTATGCACTTGTATGTATGCCTGTGTGAGTTTATGTACACCATATCTAGTCAAGTACCCATGGAAGCCAGAGGGTTTTGGATGCCCTGAAACAGCTAGTTGTAAGCGCTCTGATACATGTGGGAAACAAACCTGTGTCCTCTGCAATAGCACTAAGCCCTCTTAACAGCTGAGCCCTCTCTCCAGCACCTCTAGCTGCATTTTAAAAATTACATAATATTAATTTAATATTTAAGAATTTAGTATACACATTCCTTTTAATTTTTTAATTTTTATATTTTATATTAATTACAGATTATTCACTTTGTATCCCAACTATAGTCCCCTACCCCCTCCCCTCTCAATCCTCCCCTCCCACCCTCATCTTCTTCTGTGCCCCTCTCCAAGTGCACAGATAGGGGAGGTCCTAGCCTAGCTTATTTGGTTTCATCCGAATTGGCTGCATTGTCCTCCTCTGTGGCCTGGCAAGGCTGCTCCCCCATCCAGGGGAGGCAGTCAAAGAGCTAGCCACTGAAGGAGAAAACAGGAAACAGGACAGGAGTCTACCATGGAGGGCCTCTGAAATACTCTACCCAGCATTGTATAAAAGCAGATAATGAGACTCATAAACAAACTTTGGGGAGAGTGAAGGGAATCTTAGGAAAGAAGGGGGAGATAGTAAGACCTAGAGAGGACAGGAGCTCCACAAGGAGAGCAACAGTACCAAAATATCTGGGCACAGGGGTCTTTTCTGAGACTGATACTCCAACCAAGGACTGAACGGATATGGATATAACCTAGAACCCCTGCTCAGATGTAGCACAAGACGGCTCAGTATCCAAGTGGGTACCCTACTAATGGGAACAGGGACTGTCTCTGGCATTCTTAACCATTGCACCGTCCCCTCTCTACTTCTTCTAATTCCACTGATTTGCCTGGAAAGCATTCAAAAAAGCACTAGCAAATTGTGTTCAGGGTTCCCCCGTGTTTTCAAACCAGGAGACAAATGGCTAGTAACCAGCTATTCGAGGCAAACCAGTCAGTGCAAAGTGCATCTTCTAAAACAGTTGGATTTAGCAGATTTTCTTTTGGAATGCTCCAAGATCTAATGGGACCTTTTTGTGGACAACACTAGGTCCTTGGCGTCCTATGGATGAGGCAGACAAATACTAAACATTAGACCTAGCCTACATCTAATTAAGATTTTGTCTGCCCTGTTTCCATTTAGTTGCCTAAATTTGTGCAGCTTTAAAAGCATGTTACCTTCAGAAGCTGAATATAATGAGAAAAGTCTAATTAAAAGTGAGTTACTGCCTGATTCAGTATTTCTAAGTAGGCAGTTTGCTGGCTTCAGAAATGAGTGTTGGTATCAGTGAGAAGTGGGTATTTGAAGGTTAAAAACAAATGGCTGGAAGAAGAGGATCAAAAACCTGTTAGTATCAAGTCAGATGAGTGGCCTCCATAAATCACTAGTCTTATTTTTACATATGAAAATAACTAAAAAATAAATTTATCTTCTCCTTTGATCTGAAATCATAGCAAGCACTGTCAGTGAAGCAAATGAGAAAACTTCAGAAACAGGGCACAATCAACTTGCTTTATTGTAAATTTTAGCTTCTACAATTCAGTGCTCTGTGGGGGCTGCACTCAATTTGCTTAATTTTTCTACCACAGAAATAAAAAAGCAATTGAATTACAAATATGAAAAGACACTCAGAGGAATTTACCACAAAGCCCCAAATTCAGAAGAGAGAGCAGGAAAGAGTGGGTATCTCAGGTGGCTGGGGAAGGGCTATCAGCTGACTTCACCAGCTCACATGTGTTCAAGGGTCTTCCTTAGTCCACACTTCTCTTGATTCCCAGGAGAAATCTCACAGTTTCATGTCACCTACAGTCTGCACGTGTTCACCTTGATCACCAGTCCCCAGTTTCAAACAAGAAAATATCCCCGCCTCTCCAAGAATTGGACATGATTATATTTTGCCCCATGTTCTTTCCTATACCTGTATTTTAATTATCAGGCATATTTAATGACACATACTGCATGCTTTACATATTCATTTCACAATGACCAATAGTTACATCAAGCAACATAAGAAATGCATTTACTGTCATAATTATTTTTTCATGAAAAAAGGAGCTTAACTCCCTTAGTGATTTCCATATGTACATTACAGTATGCCCAGCTATAGCAAACCTATTGTGTTACAGAGGCCTTAAAGTTATCCTTTTCTTACCAAAATATCCTTTGCTGGTATCCCTCAGCTCCCAGTGCCCTAGCCTCTACCATTTAACCACAGCACAAAGTCAACTTGTCTGACAATAAGACCATTCACTGTTTGTCTTTTCTATGTGTGGCTTATCTCAGTTAACACATCTCCCAAATTTATCCATGTCATAAATGACAAGATTTGTTTCTTTATCAAGACTCAACAGTACGTTTGTGAATGTATACTACATTTTTAGGTGCTTATCTGTTGATGGGCTTTCAGGCTGATTCAGGCAGTGAATATATTGTTCACAAATATATTGAACAACAATTCAGTGAAGACGAGGTCTCTTCGCCTCTTGATCTATTGATTTTATATTTGGATATATAGCTAATAATACTATGCTGAATTGCTACCTTTTTTTCCCTTATCTACCTTCCCATCTACAGTATGTAAGTGTCCCTTCTACCACATCCTGATCAGCAGTTGTTTCCTTTCTCTTTTTGGCCATTGTCCTTCTAATGAATCTGACTTGATAGGTCATTGTGGTTTCATTGTCATTTCTTTGACGATGAGTGATGAACTCTGATCCCGCTTCCCAAAGTTGGCAGCTCCTTGTTACCTAAAGAATCACATTCACATCATGAACACAGCTTAATAAAACCTTCACAAAGTCCTGCCCTCCATTCCCAGACTCTGCACCACCACACTGGTTTATAATAATTGTCCAAATTACTCTCTCTGCCTGGACATCTCCTTTATTGTTATGCCTGATGTAATGAAGGTCCATTGTTCTAGCTCAGGTTTAAAGGCAAGTAATTGGAAAGCTTTCTAAAGAATAATTAAATAGAGTTTCAGAGATCTTTCTTGTGTTCCAGTCTAGCCACCAGTGCCACAAAGATGGCCTTACTCAACTGAAATTCATCTACTACCACTGTCCACTAAGTAGCTGAGCCAACTGGGAAGTCACCCAAGGCATGCTAGGCAAAGGCTACAACAGGAGCTGATGGGTCTCATAATATCTGGTGATAAAACAATTTCTGCCCTCCTGAATCAGTCAACTTTTCAAGTAGGTAGGAACCATGCATGGAGAAGCTGTCACAATGTATGAAGACTCAGGGATTAAACTCTTTGAGTTCTCCAGTGGTGACCTTTTTAGATACACTACAGCCAAGTTCCTCGGATACTGCCACTGTAACATCTGACTGGATGTCACCAGGAATAAGTGCTCTGCTCTGTATGACGCCTGGTCCAATGTGCTCTCTATCCAGAACCTACTAAGAAAAACCAACACTGATCGTTCTTTGAACACATGTTTAGCTGAGCTCTGGGGAGGAAACCCACAGCTTTTAACAAGTATCCACAAGAAACATATTCAAAGTCGGTCTCACATCAAGAGCCCTGACCCGAGCTGTCCAGCCTCTCTCTTATGTGCGGTCTTTTTATGTTTTCCTTTGGATGGTCTGTTCTTCCCTTGATGTCTGTATAGGACTGTGGATCTTCACCTGTAGTATTTTCTTGTTGTTGTTGGTTGTTGGCTCTATTTCCTTTTTTAAAATTACGTCTGATTGAACCCTTATAGTGCATATTAAATAAATACTTCTAATCTGTTTCATTTTTAAAAAAAAAAATTAAACATTCCAAAGGACAAACATGTGTCCAAATGACATTAATCATATCAGCTATTTTGTCTGTTATAACATGCTTCCAGCCTGTCCACATCAGGTCTCTTTTCACGTAGTGTGAGCAGGTTGCAGGAAAGATGGATGAAAAAAAGACAGCTGAGGGCCCATATTGAGAACAAGAGACAAGTATTAAAAATCTCCATACAGGAATTTGAACGGAAGCAGCCACTGTCCTGGGGATAGCATGTTCACTTAATTACTTATCTGTTACACATATTCTGTTTGACTTTGTAACCCATTTTAAAGCATTGTTTTATTTTGGGTGGTACCCAGACCTGAATTTTAGGCTAAAACACAGTCATAGATTTAACTCAGTTGGCAGAAGGCTTGTTTAGCCTATACAAGGCAGTGGAGCAGCGGATCCTGACATGGTTAAACACGTGTAGCAATACATACACACAAATACGCGATCCTCTTGCTTCTTGCAAATTATTTTTTCGTGTCTCTGGAATTAGGAGTTGAAGAATCCTATGTGGAAGTTTTTTTTTTTTTTTTTTTTTTTTTTTTTTACAAAGTATATACACTAAGAATTCTCTAATAAAAAATAAGATTAAGAATCATATTTATTTATTTATTTATCTATTTATTTATCTATTTATTTATCTATCTATTTATTTATTTATTTATTTATTTATTTATTTATTTATTTATTTAT